>NC_091715.1:18490862-18791896 GCF_041296265.1 Equus caballus
CCAGAAAAGCTTTTTACTAAACTATTTTCTTGAGAGCACAGCATCTTGCCATAAAGGAAATAATTCCCAAGATCTTTTTTCATAACCTCTATTAGAATGTAAATCATAAGACCAAATTTGCACTGACATAAACATCCTATAGGTTAAGTTGCTTATACCTTACTAAGAATTGTTATAAAACCTAGATCAAATCTGTCAGATAAAATTCTAAGACTTAAGAGAAATTAACGGATAATATTTTCAATGCCTCCTTGGAACTCCCAAAGCTATATCTGAGGCAACTTTAAAAATCCATGTAATTAATTTCATCTTTAAAATCAAAGCAGCTGCATTAATAATTAACTTAAATTTCGAAGACTTCTCAATTGTGCCTACAAATCTAGCACAGATTGGGATCAAACCTGGGACACAATTCAATTTTCCAAACTATGAACCAAATGCTGAGGGAGAGTGAAACTGCTGACCCACATTTACCTATTAGATTAAATATCATTCATATCATCATCATCTTCATATTGTCCTTTGCATGAGAAGTTGACACTTACTGATCCACTTTTAGTAGGCTGTGCTCTTGAAATGTTTTGTTCGTTACAGTGTTGGACTTGATCCAAACATCTTCACTCAATTCCAATTCCAATCAACATTTGCAAGGACACTAGCCAGGGCTAAATGAGCAGTCTATGGCTAAGAACTAGAACAAAGTCAACCGTTTCACCATAGAATCAAACCCATGACCCTGACCCCATAAGCATGTAACCACTTATGATGAATCATGCAGAAATCAGCAGCACAACTACTATAGAGCTCCTCTAATATACCTTAAGGATGCTAAATAAAGCTGAGTGAAAGATGTACCACTATGTCATTATTATTTCATAGCTGTGATTGGAACCAGGTACTTAACCACAGACTATTCAAAAATCACAAGACAATAGATGATCCCTGAATTTACTGAGCGGCTTAAATTTATGGCTCAATAGAATGGAAATCATATACTTCCCTTAGGAAATAAAGTGCTTGTCCAGCTCAAGTAAAGCAGAACACATTCTATCCAACTCTGGTAAAACCAGGTTTCAGTACAGCTCACTATGAAACGGTTGGTATATTAGTTTCTTAGGGCTGCTGTAACAAATTACCACAAACTTCATGAATTAAAACAACAGAAATTTATTCTTTCATAGTTCTGAAGGCTAGGATGCTGAAATCAAGGTGTCAGCAGGTCCATGCTCCCTACAAAGGCTCTAGAGAAGAATTCTTCCTTGCCTATTCCTACCTTCTAGTGGCTCCTGGCAATCCTTGGTGTTCCTTGGATTGTAGCTACACCACTCCAAACTCTACCTCCATTGTCACATGTCCTTTTTCCCTCTGTGTCTGTGTGCGTTCACTCTTCATCTTATAAGGACACCAGCCATTGGATTTAGGGTCTAGCATAATCCAATATGACCTCATCTTAACTAGTTATATCCACAAAGGTCACATTCTGAAGTTCTCAGTGGACTTGAATTTTTGGAGGACACTATTCAACCCACTACAGTGGGCATTCTCAATTTGCCAAAGAGTCACAGCTCTGACCAGATTGATCTTCTACAAGGCTTCTTGGTTCTAGTTAAAGGTAAGAGACTGCAAGTTATTTTCCTTCCAGGTCTCCACACTCCAGTATAATTTGATAGTCCACAATGTCCAACTCAAAATAATGTATTAAACATGCATGTAGTTTTTACCTTATTTTATTTGCTAAGACATCTTAGCTCTAGATAAAAGTTTAAATTGACATAGAAATCAGGAAAAGCAGCAATTTAAAACTATGATTCTTGTTGAAAATTTTGACCCAACATTAAGTAATTAAGTAATTCACACTAGCCAAAGAGGAAGGCAATTCTAACGTTCAGTGAAATTGAGAACAACTCTAGACCAGCAGTTTTCCAAGTGTGATCCCCAGACAACCAGCATCAGCATCAGCTGGGAGCTCCTTAGAAATGCAGGATTTCAGTCCCTACCCCAGACCCACTGAATCAGAATCTTCATTCTAACATTATTCTCCAGATGATTCATATGCTCTGTTCTAAAACTCTGATGCCAAAACTAAAAGAGAAGTCTAACCCTCCCATGTAATTCCATGCTTTCTGGCAGGAATGGGTATTTGTTTTGCTGAGGGTTGATAGGGAATGTTAAACACATACACACATGCACATACTGGTCCTTTGCCTTCCCACAGAGTGTCAGCAGCTTTCTAAATGAACAAGCTGTTTCCATGACATCAAACCCTTAATTTGAAGCAGATATACCAACCATACAGGAGTGTGATAGCAGAATGCACCATTTCATATATATTTTATTTGTGTTCTTGGTCTCAAACACCTCCTCCTTGGAAAAGAAATCCTCATGAAAAAACTAATACTTAGAGCAACATTTTAACTGACAAATGTGTCACCCTTGTTCTCCCATAAGTAGGGCACTTTGAAGGATTCTCTGGTAAATCTCTTGTCATGGTTAATCAACCTGGGATAATAATATGAATGACTAGTAAAATAATTAGACGACTATGAGTATATGTTCTCCCTATCTTGTGAATGTTTTCCTTTTCCCTACCACCATTCCAGGCCATTTTATTCTTAATATATTCTTAAAGCCAATTTCTTCTTTGCTGTGAACATGCATTTTTCTCTCACTCCTCTGAACAAATAATGGAAAAATCCTCCCTTTTGCAACATCTGTACTTAACAATATCCTGACTTGAAAGAGACAAACTCAGGAATGTGACTACAAGAAATTCATCTGCATTAACAGCAGCCTGGAAAGACAGTGAATCAAGCCCTATCCTCTCCCTAAAAATCCTCCCTTAAATGTTTATCTCCACAGTTTTTCTAAATTAACTTACCCAATCAACAGATTTCAAGGGGAAACCATAGTGTGTTTAATATGCCAACCAGTTTAAAAATAGTCAAGTCTGTTCTGTAGGGAACAGACCAAATTCAAAAGTGCAGAAAGGAACCATGTGTAAAGAGGGCGATTAAATAAGCACATACTCAACCTAGCTCGCAGCCGCAGAACTACAGGCTCAGATGCAAATCGGCTTCACTATAGAAGGTTCAGGCAGGAGCTGTTAGGAATTCTTCACAGCATTTTCTAGCCCATGACACCTACCAGGCTTTCACCCACCTGCTCACACACCAAGTAAAATGTGAGAAAAAGAGAGCTGCTTGAATGCATAATTCCCAAATGCTTAAGGCAACTAGATGTGTGAATGTGGGGGGTTCAGCCCATTCCTTGTTCCTTTACTCCTGGGATCCAGCCATTCAAGCCCAAGCTGCAAGGTATGAATCATGGCCGTAAATCACCTTCGAGTTCTAAATATATAAGGAGAGTTTAGGGAAAAAACAAGGTGACATTCTCTCCACAACCTTCAAGAACTGGCTGCGTGACAAGAGCCAGCGCCAGGGGAACCTAGCCATCTGAAGGAAGAGGCAGCCCAGAAAATCCCTTTGAGACAGACGGAGGGATAACAGGAAACGAGAAAGGAGCTGGGAGTGGAGCAGGGACTGACAAAACAGAGCTGAGCTTAGAGCTCAAGCAGCTGCCTCTCTATCATTTAAATTTCTCGAGGAGGCAAATAGCTACATTTTTGACACAGGTGTAGCAGCCGCCCTCCCACCCAACCTCTCCAGGAGGACGTGGCCTGTGTCTATTTCGGTCACTTCAGCATTGAGCACATTGAAAGACACATAGTAGGAGTTCAATGTATTTTTGTTGATAGAATGAATAAATCAATCAAATAAGTGATTAATTAATGAGACAAATAGGTTCCCAGCAAAGTTTATCAAATACTATATTTGGAGAATTATCATTATAAAATGATACCTGTGTTCTTCTGGGGAGGTGTGGGGAAAGATTTGTTTCCCTAGACAAAATAAAATCATATATTGAACTATAAGAAAATCTCATTGAAATCTCATTAAAGGAAATGATTGTGTTTTCCTAATAAAATATTATACACAATATAAGTTGAAACGTATGCAGGAAATTCAGTCAGGATTGTTTTTGAGTTTGTTGCAATAATGTGTCCTGCATCAATAGTGTAGCTGAACAGAAAAGCTAGGCCGGAGTTACTGAGCTTGCATCAAAGTCCCCGCCCAGCATCTGCCTCTGTATTCCACAATAACGTTCAGCTTTTCCTGGTTCCTCAGATTCAAGCGCACTATGGAAGCTGACGGTGGTGATGAGTAAATTTCCCTGGATGGCTGAACCAAACAGGTTTATGAACCAATGTGCAGCAGCAATTAACAAACATATGAAAAAGATACTGACTAGAATATATGAGAGTCTGGGAAAAAGGCACGTTTTTAACATAACCACATACAGTAGAAGTTTAAGAGGGAGTAAATTTTGGCAATGTAAATGTCTGATTGTCTTGCAGATGCTTTACTATGTAAGAGACTTTAATAGCTCTTACACCATCCCGACTCCCTGCCCCAGCCCAGCATCCAACAACAGAATAGAAGGACCTAAGCAATTCACAGCGCACACAGCGGATAGAGAAGGAGAAGCAGGGCCCTGTACAGGAGAGTGAATACCTAATGCTCTTCCAGCACTAAAATTCTATTGGAACCTGGATTGCCAGGCCACGACAGCCTTTAGACACAAAAGTAGACCATAATAAAGTGTCATGGCTCTCCAGTCCCTCTCTAATGCCTTCCCAAAGTCTGGATGTTTCTAAGGGGCACCCCACATGGGCTCTGCATTTGACTTCTCTGCTACTCTCCCGGGGGAAGCTCAGCCATGGGCACCACCAGAGCTCATGTCTTAGGCCCTTCTGCCCACTGCAAATCAGACAAAGAGGTCACCTCCTCCCCCTGCCACAGGGACGACAGTCATAACTGCTGACAAGGCTATAGTAGATGTAGCAGATAGCAGTCAGTGCCCTGACACTATAGCCTCTTGCTCTCACCATTCCTCCCACCAGCAGCACCTACAGCTCTCCACCTGAAGGCATTCTCTCAGCCTATGTGAGGGGCAGGCAGGAAGTGCCCAGGAGTTACCCCAGGAACATTTCTCAGCCAGTAATGATTGAATTGGAAGATAAAACCTCCACCTTCCTTGTTCCTTGGGTGGGATAACTCTGAGGCATGTTTTATATTACCTCGCAAAAGCCCCAGTAAGATTGAGCTTCAGTTAGCCACAGCAATGACCTGCTCAATGGTGTACCCTTTATTAGTATTTGTTACCAAATATGCTTTTGCATTTTGTAACACAGACTTCATTTCCAAGCAAGGAAACACTCAATTGCTTTTATTCCCATGTAGACAAGTACTGTGACATTACAATGTCCTATGAAAGGGGAAGTGTGGCAGATATGTCGGAGCCTGCCTGTATCACCTCAGGCCTTACCATTGTCCTGAATGCCTGGCCCCCTGCTGACTGCCAACATCTGCAGCTCTCCACGTGAGGGATTTCTCTGGCTACCAGAGCCTGCTTTGCCACCTTCAACAGGCTGGAAACGGCAGGGAATTGATGCCTGCAGGAGTAGCCCTCACCCAATGACTGGATGAGATAGCTCTGAAGCACATATTCTATACTGGTTCCCAGTGTTTCAAGTGGAATTATGCTCCAATTACCCATGGTGCTAACTTAACTTGACAACACACCCTTCCCTTCTCTTACTCACTTCTCCCACTCTCCTGACAGTGCTTCCTGGGATCACCTTCCAAATTAACTACTTGTACTGGAATCCTTGCCTCAGAGTCTGCTTCTAGGGGGAGATAGGCTAAGACAGAGAAGAGAGACAATTCCAAATGTCTGGGACTCTAAATGACAAACAAGGAGCCAGGGAAGGACATGAACACTTAAGTCCCCAAAGTCTGTTTCCTAAAACATTTGGTATGAAGACAAAATGAAGCCCTTGGGGTTCAAAGGCCTCAGGCTTCTTGACCAAAAAGTTAAATCTAAAGGAACATTTGTGAGCCCAATACTAGATTATCAAAGATTGTTATCTACCCTGGTCCTTCAGCATTTTTTCTTGTGTCTGTTCCACAGAACTTGGTGGGCTTCCTGAAGGAACACTGCCTGGTTGATCTTATAAAAGCTTCAAGTAGCAGTTAACATACACTTAGAAAATATGAAATCATTGCACTCATTTGTTCTTCACCTTTCAAAGTGTACTTTAATAAAATTATCATAGTATCTTTTATTCTTGTTATAAAAGTAATAGAGGCTCATTGTAGATAATTTGAAAAATACTGAACAATGAAAAGAGAAAATAAAAGTTCCATCACCAAAGAAATCCACCATTAAATTTTGATGTATTTTCTTCTACTCCTATATATGTGTATGTATTTTTACATATATACATATTATTTTGCAAAATTTGGATCATTCTATATGATAATATTTTTAAACAGATGCAGTGACAGCTCTCGATTTGCCATTATCATTAGAGCTGGAGACTCATAAATAATATCAAATAGACAAATAATACACCAAAAAACATCATTTTAGTTTTCCTTTTTAATCTCATCTCTCTCCTCTACTCTGATGAAACCATTTTACGTGAACTGATTTTTTTTAACCTAAGTAGACTGATTAAAATGCAACAACCTTTTCCATCTCTGCCCATCTTTCTAAAAACTGTTAATGAACAGTGAACTGGTCAATCAGCAGGTGAGAGCAGAGAAAAGTGATAGGGGCCAAGTTGATGGAGACGATAACTAGCTTCAGATAATCAAGGATGATTGTGCATTCACTTTCCCATGAATGTCTAACGCTGTGAAGGGCAATTACCAAGTGCATTAAGTGGAGGGAGTTCTATGTTGCTTCTTTCGTCATCCCTGATCATCCGTTGAGCTGTTAGAGACCTCTTTCTGGGACTCATTTGTAATCAGTACAGAGAAGGAAGAAGGCCTCCAACAGGTGTGGCCCTGAATTTGGTGAAAGGTTGGAAAATAGCCCTTCTGAAATAAGAGTAGATGCCTTCCAAGTAGATAACTTATCTAAAAGATAACTTCTAAAGACATTGGTTGCTGATAAGAGAGAATGATTTGCTAAATCTCATAAAGAGGCTTGGGTTCTTCCCTAAAATCAAATCTAAAATATAACTATTGACAGATAAACTATAGTCTGGGAAACCAACTTCTCTGATCCGAGGAAGCATATAAAGACAGGAAATTGTGATAATCAAAAAGGGAGGAAGGAAGAGGGCTGTGGTGAAAACTAACACTTATTGAATACTATGCATGCATTTGGGCTAGGTGCTTTATATCAACTAAGCTTCAAACTACTCCATGAAATGCATTTTACTCTTTCCACTTTATAAATGCAGAAACTGAGGGCTCTGAGAGATTAGGTAATAAACAGCTAGTAGGTAGAAGAGTTGGCATTCCAATCCATGACAGCCTTATTCCAAAGTGTTGGACAGTAAAATGTCAGTGTTTATCAGAAACATTTCTGGCAAGAGAATGCCCTGATTCTGTTAACCTGTCATGGTTGTATAGACAGAAATACTTTAACAACCAGCTACAAAACTTGATGGAAATATTCCCTAAGTCCATTCAATTTCTATTTCTTATCAAGAAAACATGTGATGTTGCCTCCTGAATGAGCATCCCTGCTATAAATTACTGTGAGCCAGTATCTTGCCAGAGATAGTTCTCAATGTAAATTGATAAACTGGCAACTCATGACTTTGATTAGTATAGAAGACACTGGATTTGCTAGCAACTACTTATTCCACTTTGTCTGCCCTGCCTTTACCCTTCTAACAGAACTTCTAAAACTCTCCTCTACATGGTCATGTGCTTCACTAAATCAAACATAGGAAACCCATTCCTCTAACCAGGGAGTGTTTTAGGAACGGGCATGTAAGGCAGTTCTGACCAATAAAATGAGAGGGGAAGTATACTACGGAGCTGACGGGAAAAGTTTCCTCATTCTTAATGAGAAGCACACTGATTAGGGCTCCTCAAAGAAACTACTAATTTCAGGTTTCCAGCAGAGAATGTACAAAGTAAGCCTGGGACGTCTTGTTTGGTCAGAAGGCAAAGGATCTTTCAAAGATGAATGGAGTCATATCAAAAGGACGCACTAGCCCCTAGGAAGGGTCTCCCCCTGACCAAAATTGGGACAACTTGAGCATCAAAAGAATAAAGACTATAATTGATTGAAATCTTTTGAATATATAAAAATTCATGAGTTCAAAATAATACTTTTAAAAAAGAAAGTCAAAACAAAATTGTCACCATTACACCAAAACCTTACTTTGAAAATTGGTAATTAAAAGTTAAGAGTCAACCATTTATCTTGCCTTTCTAGTACTTCAGAGTAACCTTATAAATATTCCTAGTTGATTCTCCTTTTCCCCTAAAAATTTCAGCTAAGAAATACCATTTTATAAACGCTAATGAAATAATTAATTCGGACAACTATCTTCAGTGGAAGCTAAAGCCATTAGGTAAAAAGGTCATTGGGGAACTGGATAGTTACATCCAGTGCCAAAGTACCAAACCCCAAATTATTTACCAGTTGCAAGGAAAATGTTATTATAAAATGTTATTTTATAATGGAAAGATCAAGCTGAAATCCCCCTTATTTTAGCATCACTAAGAATGAGGCAATCAGACATTACATGACTCCTAATACAATGCAATAAGTACAATGCAACAACATCACCTATGAAGCAGTTCCCCTAAAAATGTTTAACCTGAATCTATATAACTCTTTAGATCTAACATCCAGTTTATAGGAAATATAGAGGACAAAGAAACACTTCAAAGAAGCAATCAAGTCTGAATCTGAGTCATTCTACCAGACAACAGGACTGGGCCCTTCAACATTTCAATTTGATGGGAAAAAAGGAAGGGGCTAATATTCTACAATCAAGATTAAAAGAGATTTTAGGAGATATAACAATAATATGTAATGAATGATCCTTGACTGGATTTTGGTTTGAACAAACTTGCCATAAAAGACATTTTCGGAAAATAGTGAAATTTGAATATGGACTGGAATATTAGATGCTATCAAGGAATAATTAGCCAGCCCTGTTGGTCTAGTGGTTAAGATTCAGCACTCTCACCACCAAGGCCCAGGTTCGTTTCCACGTCAGGGAACCACACCACCCATCTGTCAGTTGTCATCTGTGGTGGCTGGTGTTGCTGTGACTCTGAAAGCTGTGCCACCACTATTTCAAATACCAATAGGGCCACCCGTGGTGGACAGGTTTCAGTGGAACTCCCAGACTAAGACAGACTAGGAAGAAGGAGTTTGCCACCCACTTCTGAAAAAATTGGCCATGAAAACCCTATGAATAGCAGCAGAGCATTTTCTGATACAGTGCCGAAAGGCGAGAGGATGGCACAAAAAGACCAGGCAGGGTTCCGCTCTGCTGTACACTGGGTCACCAGGAGTCGAAACTGACTCAAAGGTACTAACAACAAAAAAAGGAATAATTATTAAATTTTAGATATGATAATAATGTGGTGATTAGTTAGGGAAATATCCTTGTTTTTCAGGGATGCATTCTAAAGAAATTTCATGATGTCAGTAATTTTAAGTTATTCATCAGAAAATAGATGAAGCAAATATGCCAAAACGTTAACAATGATTACATCTATGTGATGGATATGGATAATCTTTATATCATTCTCTCTACTTTTATGGGCAATTGGACTTTAAACAGTGCAAGAAAAAGTGAAGAGTCTCTCTTCTATTAGATATTATTGTGTCTGCATATGATTCCAGAAATTGAGGCAGCCATCTTGATACCATCAGGAGAGCAAGCTTGAAGGGAAAAGCTGGCACGCTGAGGATGGAAGAGCAGGAAGATAGAAAACCTGGGTCCCTGATGACATTGCTGAGCCACTGAATTATCTAACCCTGAGCACCTACTGGGCTTCTTAAAAATTGAAATAGCACATTTTTCTTATTATTTATGCCATTTTGAATTGTATTCAGGTGTTAATAGCCAAAAATACCCCAACTAATAATTCCTGAAAATCAAGTGCCCTGTTCTCACTTCTTTGAATGCTCTTCTTGAAGGCAGTTGCCTTGCTTGATCCTTTACTTCCTTCAGGTCTCTGCTCAAATGCCACTTTCTCAGAGAACCCTAGTTTGACCACTCTGTATAAAATAGCAATCTCCCTTTGTTCAGGGTAAACTGAAAAACTGAAACTCTTCAGCAAGTTGAAGACTAGCCCTAGGATCCATGTTGATCCACCAATGTGCAAACACCTTAAAACATCCAAGAAAAAAATAATATCCTTCTTTAAATTTTCATAACTTTTACCCATTTCTTTTAACACTTATTTTATCATGTCTTATGAGTATTTGTGGACATATCTTATCTCTCCCACCAAATTCCATGTAGTAGTGTGCTGAAGCCAGTTTGTACAGCTCTTAGGAACCAAATGTGCATCTCCTTCTAACTCTGCTTTCAATGATGTCACGTCGGTAGCTTGAAATGGGCCATAGTGAGTGTATTTACACCATGAAAATCAGTAAGCGCCACGAATCAGGGCTTTTCCCCCCTGGAGAGCCAATTGTTAAACATATACCAGCACACAATGATTCCATGTCTTATTCACTTTATGGTCTTCAGATTACATGACACAGTGCCATTTATTTATTAATTCAACAAATATTTATTAAGAGCCAACTATGTGCCAGGCAAATGGTCCCAGCTCTTGGGAGTGCAACAGTGAATAAGATAGGCAAAGTCTCCTTCCTTTAGAGCTTACATTCTAAGGTGGGAAATGGGCAACAACAAATAAGCAAATAAATATATACTATGTCAAGTGCCGAAAAAGAATAAAAGCAGGGTGAGAGAACAGAGAGAGATTTGGGTTAGGTGAAGGGAGACTGCTATTTTATACAGGATAGTCAAGCTAGGCTTCTCAAAGACTGTGGCATTTGAACAGACTTGAAAGAAGTGAGAGA
Organism: Equus caballus; assembly: GCF_041296265.1. Taxonomy (NCBI): domain Eukaryota; kingdom Metazoa; phylum Chordata; class Mammalia; order Perissodactyla; family Equidae; genus Equus; species Equus caballus. Next base: position 18,501,786 of record NC_091715.1, read on the forward strand.
GTGGGCCATGTGAGTATCTGCAGGAAAAGTACTTGAAGAAGAGGGAACAGCAAGCGCAAGGACCTGGAGCTGAAAGTATTGCTGATGTGTTTGAGGAGCTGCAAGGAAGCCAAAGTACCTCGAACAGAGTGATAAAGAGGAAAAGTAGTAGACAATGGGTCATAGAGATAGCTAGACCAGATCATGTAAGCCTTGATAGACGCTTTAGATTTCATTCTAAGTGTGATGGAAAGCCAATGAAGACTTTGGACTGGGAAAGTGACGTGATATATTGTATTTTAAAGGGATCATTCTGGATGCTAGACTGTACGGGATTAAGGGAAGCAGCAAGGAGACTAGTTAGGAGACTACTGAACTAATCTAGGTGAGGTCTGGACAAATAGGACAACCAGATTCACTTGTTAGTTTGAACACGACACAATCAGGTCATTTATAAGGAGACACTGTTAACAGAATGGACCTAGAGAAACTCTTACGAGAACTGCAGGCAGGTGTGGAAGTGTGGAGATTCCAGGTCTCCCGGCTGAGTCCTGGAGCAACAGGGGACAGAGCGTCCTCTTACATAAACCCACCCAGGCATGAAGGCTTGCACACACTTGGCAAAGAACATATGCACATTCTCACAGGCACACAACAAGTAGAGTCTTGTCTCCTTTCCCTCCTTCACTCCTGAGCCATGTCCTGGGTCGACTAAGCCAACCAGAGGGATCAACCCACAATCCCTGGACCAGCCACTTCAGACTGAGCAATAATATGCTAATATAAAAATTTTCATTTGAAAGTTGCTAAGAGAGAAGATCTTAAAAGTTCTCACGACAAGAAAAAGAAAATTTGTAACTATGTGTGGTGATGGATGTTAACTAGACTTATTGTGGTAATCATTTCACAATATATACAAATAACGAATTATTATGTTGTACACCTGAAACCAATATAATGTTACACGTCAATTATATCTCGATATAAAAAAGTCACTTGAAAGGAGTCCTTTTTCTAAATGCCACAAAAGCCTAAAGGCTAGCAACCCCTAGTAGACAAGGGTGGTATATGTGGAGATGGTTAAGAAGTAGTCTGCTTTGGAAGGTAGAATAGACCGAACTTGTAAATGGGTTGGATGGGGTTGTGTTACTAGGAAAAGAGTCAAAGAATTGTCCAAGGCAAATGGATGAATATTAATGCCCTTTACTGAAATGGGAATGATTCGGTGAAGACTGGGTTTGGAGGGGGCGGAATTGAGTTCTCTTTTGGACATGTTAAGTTGGAGAATTCTATTATATAATCAAGCACCAACGTGCTTGAATAGGCAATTGAATATATTTGTCTGGATTTCAGAGGGTAGGTCACACCTAGAGACATATATTTGGAAACCAACAAAGTATAGTAAAGGTACTAAATAAATACTTTTTGAATGAACGACTGTACTTACAGGATTTGTGTATATATAACCCTATGAAGATTTTGGCTGAAGATAATCAGTGATATTCACAGTTTTTGGTAACTTCCACTATTAACTGTATAGGAGGAGTCCCAAATAAACTGAAAAATGTCCTTACCTTCAAGGTGCTTACGACAGAGTTAAGGAAACAGGAGGAATACCCACACCAATTTTACAAAATAAAAAAATCAATAAAGGCATTGTGTAGTGAAAAATGTAACTATAAACTGAACCATAATCAACCTTAAATACTCTATTTTAGAATTTCAGAATTTCAAAACCTCTGTATAGAGAAATTCTGCATGATGTTTCAGGATTTCAAGTGCCTTTCACTCAGTAGTTCCCTAGCTTGGCTGCATATTGCAATCACCTGGGGAGCTTTTAAAATGACTGAAGTCCCATCCCCAGAGATTCTGATTTAATTGGTCTTCGCTGTGGTCTGGGCATCAGGATTATAAACTGATGTGCAGTCAGGGTTGAAAACCACTGCTTTAATATAAAAGGTCTGTGGCTGAAGATGCTGGATAAGGTAACAAGAATTCCTTGATATATACATGAGGGAATGATCCAAATGTGTTTGACTAAATGTACCAATAAAACTACCATTAAATAGAGAGGAAAAAACATAAAAATTCAAACTATAAAGAGTTAAATTAATCACATCTGTAGTCAGTCTTTAAACATAAAAATAAATTAAGACTGACAGAATTGTTTGGTATCTCAAAAATGACTGAGATTCAATTTATCCAAGACTGTACTATTTCAGTAGCCAGATAAAATACTGTAACTAACAATAAAGAAATATAAATTAAAAGGTAATGGGTAGATTCCACTAATTCCAAGTAATGAGATAAAAGCTGGCCTGAATTTTAGAATATTTTAAAAGATATTCAGTTGTAGATCTTTCTCAAAATACAATAGATAGAATTAGACCAATAAATTGTTGCTTGACAAAGGCACCAGGAAACTTGCTTTTAATAAATAGTTGAGAATTATATTTAATCAGCATATGATTTGTTGACTCCAGAAGTGCCAGAAAATATTTAGAAAGCTTATTCTTTAAAATGGTTTGCTTGGTTAAGCAGTTTAAATATTAGTTCACTACAGTAATTTAGTTTGCCATAAAAGTGAGATTTCAAATCAGTGGCAGAAAGTTTCCTTTTAATAAATTGCATTAGGACAACTAACTAAACATATGGAAAAAAATAAAGCTGAATTCCTACCTCACACCTTACACCAAAATAAATTATTCATGAAACTAAAGTATAAATGCAGAAAATAAAATAATGAAAGATCTAGAAGAAATTTCTATTAAACTTGAGTGAATTTACTTTTAATCTTTGGGTGGGGAAGGGCTTCCTAAGAGAGATGCAAAATCCAGAATCCATAAAGTAAAACACTGATAAAACTGACAAAGAAATTATAAAATATCTTCATGGCAACAAAATATTACGATCAAAGAAAATCAAATGGTAATCAACAAGCAGGGGAAAATATTTGTTAAAATAATAGGAAACGGCTTCTTTTCATTAATTTACACAATAAAAAAGGTGAAGATTTTTTTTAGTTTTATCAGTTTATGGATTTTTTTCTCATTGATGTGACAAGGGATATTTTATAAGCCATTACACACAAAATTATATGTTGCTACACTGTTTGGAATACTGGAAATACACTACTAAATCATACTCTAAGATAAATTATAGATTTATGATAGCAATGATTTATCCAGAATGTCTTTATATAACTTCTATAAACATTAGTTATAGCTCTAGGTGCAAAGGATGCAGTTGTGAACAAGCCAAAGTTCCTGCTTTAGGGTTTCAGGTTAATAGGGGAGATAATACCAGGTGATTACCATACAGTGTCATATGTAAAAGCAGAATGAGGTGGGTGCTTACTGCCCACAGGTGAATTTTGTAGTGATTATTTTGTTTACTTGAAAATGTTTTTATTTCACTTTCATTTTTGAAGGGTGTTTTTTTGTATATAGAATTTTAGGCTGACAGCTTTCGTTCTTTCAGCTCTTTAAAGTTATCTGCTAGTATGCATTGTTTCTGATGAAAAGTCAGTGGTTGTTTTTTTCATTTCCCCTTGTATGTTTCCTTCCTTCCTTCCTTTTTACCTCCCTTCCTTCTTTCCTTACTTTCTTGAACTCCAACATTACTCAGCTACAGAATTTCCATTAAGCTCACAGCCCTCCAGTGGCTATTTTTGTCAGACTGATAGAGCTATGCATAGCTTAGTATTTTGCCAAAGATGCAAAGAGATACCTATATATTTTCTGGAACACCCTCCAAAATTTGCTGCGCAAATTCCTGGCCCCTCAGCAGCCCTCAGCTCCAATCACTGTTTATTCTATCTACTTGCTCTCTGTTTAGGCTCCTACTTTTCCATACTATAGTTTGGAAAGTGTCTCCAGATAGGAACTAGAGTGAATGGGGAGCTCAACTCATGTGTCTTCCTTCTCTCAAGTATCATAACCATGTTTGATGATTTGTAGTCCAGTGTGTGAAAACAGTTGCTTCATATATTGTGTCCAGTTTCATAATTGTTTATAGTGGGAGGATAAGTTCTACACCCATTTTTTTCATCTTGGCTGGAACTGGAAATTGTACTCATCTTTTTGTTGGCACAATGAAATTTGATTTTTAGAATTTCCATTTAGAAAAACGCTATTTAAAAAGCATTTCACTTAATTCCACCTCTTTAAAAATTGCTTTTTTTGTTTGTTTTTTGTTGAATGATCTTATAGAAAAATAGGTAAAGAATATGAATAGAAATTTAAACAAGGGAATACAATCAATTCCATAGTGAAAGATGCTTTATCTCAGTATAAATACATTTATAAATATAAATAAAACATCAGTGCAATTACATTTAATCCATACCAGATTTGACAAATTAAAAGCTATATAAAATCCAATGCTGCTTTTCTGGTTCTAGGGTAAGATAGAGTAGATGTACTTTTCCCAATTCTTCCCACTAAGTATAGCTAAACACTCTGAACATTACGTATAAAGCAAACATAAGACTCTGAAATGTGGTGAAAAGCAAACAGACTAGCTAGAGACCTTAGGACCCAAGAAACAACCTGGAAGTAAGTTCCCTGGGTTTTCTTTTCACTTAATATATCCTGTACTGGGTGCTAGAGAAGCCAGTAACCCAGAAATGCCAATGGGCACAGACAAAAAAAGCTGCAAGAAAAGCCTACACTCTCTAGCCAAAGGACAAGGAAAAAGGCAGCCTGGCAAGACAGAAAGCTCTTAGACAATAATCACCCAAATCTAGCCAAACATCACAAACAACTCTCATCCCATCACCACCCCCATCAGCAAAGGCTTCATAGGTAGCCTAGACTTTGATGCTTGCCTGGCAGTAACAAGGTGCCCCTTTTCCCCAACTGGAGCAGTGTTAGAGAAGCCTGGGTGGGGAGCTAGGACTTTCATCCCCACTGGATAATAATGAACCTCACCCCACTCCATGTGGTGTCAGTGGTTGCCCATGTGGGGAGCATTAACAAAACACCTTGCTCCCTCTCAGAAAGGGGAGTGTTGGTGGGGGTGCCTAATGGGAAGCTTGAACTTTCACGCCTGCCCACAAGTAATGAGGTGTCCCTCTCCCACATGGTGTCAAAAGAGACTACGTAGGGAACCAGGATTTCTACCTTCACCTGGCAATAATGAGGTGGCATGCCTGTTCACTCGCCTGCACAGGGTCAAAGGAGGCCTGCAAAAACACAGATTTAAGTGAGACCTAAAGTCTCACAAATAATATCTAAAATGCCCATGATACAATGGAAAATTACTTGTCATATCAAGAACAAGAAAAATCTCAACTTGAATGATATGACAATTGACAGACACCAACATTGAATGGCAGAGACATTAGACTTATATAACAAGAATTTTAAAGTAGCCATCATAAAAATGCAATTACGAACACATTTGAAACAAATGACAAAAGAGAAAGTCTCAGCAAAGAAATGGAAGTTACATGAGGAAGAGCCAAATAGAAATTTTACAACCAAAAAATACAACAATCTATAAGATAAAAACTCACTGGATGGGTTCAAAAGCAGAACAGAAATGACAGAATAAAGAATTAGCAAACTTGAAGATGAACAATAGAAATTACTGCTTCTGAACAATAGAGAGAAAATAGACTGAAAGAAAAAAATGAACAGAGCCTCAGGGAGCAGCGGGACTATTAGAAAGATCTAATATCTTGGTCATTGGAGTCTTAGAAGGAGTAGAAAAAGAAGGTGGGGCAGAAAAATTATTCAAAGAAAGAATGGAAGAAAATTTCCCAAGTTTAGGAAAATACATAAGCCTACAGATTCAAGAATCTGAGTTAATCCTAAAGAGGAAAAGCCCAATCAAATCCACGCATAGACACATCATAATCTAACTCCTGAAAACTAAAGACAAGGAAAAGAAATTGAAAGCAGCAACAGGGAAACAATATCCTTAAAAGAAAAGCAACTTAAATGACAGCAGATCTCACATCAGAAACCATGGAGGGCAAGGAGGTGTGGGTATGACTATAATGGGGTAGGACGAGAAAGATCTTTGTGTTGATGCAATAGTTCTGTATCTTGATTGTGGTGGTATTTACACAAATCTACACATGTGATAGAACTATACACATACATGGTACCAATATCAGTTTCCTGGTTTTCATATTTTACTATAGTTTTGAAGAGGTAAATGATGGGAGAAATGGTAAAGGGTACACAGATCCTGTCTTATTATTAATTGTTTATAATTGTTACATATTCCTCATGGATTAAGCCTTTTATCATTATAAAATGTCTTTCTTTGTCTGTAGTAACAATTTTTGTCATGAAGTATATTTTATCTTATATTAGTATAGCCACTATACTAATATTAATATTAGTATGATAAAATTATACTAGTTTTTAATAGCAAAAATATTAAAGTGTATTGTGGAGTTTCTAGCATATGTAGAAGTACAATATATGACAACAATAGCACAAAGGATGGGATGGATATAAATGGAATTATATTGTAAGTTTCTTACTATATCTGAAGTGGTATAATATTAACCCAAGGTAGACTGCAATAAGTTAAGGTTGCATATTGAAATCCATAAAGGACACACTTAAAAAAATAATAAAAAGAAGTAAGGTTTTAAAAGCTAATAGAGTAGAATAGAATGTTAAAAAATAAAAGTCAGTGGGGCTGGCCCAGTGGTGTAGTGGTCAAGTTCTCACGCTTCACTTTGGTGGGCCTGGGTTCGTGGGTTTGCATCCCAGGCACGGACCTACACACCGCTCATCAAGCCATGCTGTGGTGGTGTCCACATACAAAGTAGAGGAAGATTGGCACAGATGTTAGCTCAGGGACAATCTTCCTCAGCAAAAAGAGGAAGATTGGCAACAGATGTTAACTCGGAGCCAATCTTCCTCACCAAAAAAATAAATAAATAAAAAATTAAAATTAAAAAGCTTCAATTAACTTAGAGGAGATAGGAAAAGAGAAACAAAGGAAGGAAGAATGGTGGAGACAAATAGACAAACATCAAGATGCTAAACTTAAATCCAACCATACTAAAAATTGCATTAAATAAAAATGAACTAAGCACTTCAATTAAAGGACAGAGGTTGTCAGACTAGATTTTTTTTAAAAGCAAGATCCAACTATATGGTATCTATAAGAGACAACTTTAAACATAAAGACACAAACTCTATAAAACTAAAGGGATAAGAAAAGACATACCACACAAACAATAAGCTCTATTAAAGTCAGACAAAGTAGATTTTAAGACAAGTTTTGCTAAAGACAAAAAAGTTCATTTCACAATGATAAAAACATTCTTTAAAAAGATACAATTCTAAATTGCTATGCACCTAACAATAGAGCTTCAAAATGTATGAAGCAAAAATTGACCAAACTAAAGGCATAGAAGATTTGAATACTATCAACCAACTTGATCTAATGAACATTTATAGAACACTGCACCCAACAAATGCACAAAAACAATTCTTTTCAAGTGTACAGGAAACGTTCACCAAGATATGCTGTGCTATAAAGCAAGTCTCAATATATTTCAAAAGATAGAAATCAAACAGAACTTATTTTCTGACCACAGTAGAATTAATTTAAAAATCAATAACAAAGAGACATTAGAGAATCTCCAATATTTGGAAATTAAGACTTATCTTCTAAAGAAGCCATGAGTTAAAGAAGAAACCACTAAAAAATTAGAAAATATTTTTAACTATATGATAATAAAAACACAACAGTCAAAATTTGTAGGATATATCAAAAGCAGTATTTAGAAGGAAACTTATAGCTTTAAAATGCTTATATTAGGAAAAAAGAAAGCCTCCACATTAGGAAGGTAGAATTTAAAATGAGCAAACAAAATCCAAAGTAAGTTGAAGACAAAAACTAATTAAAATAAAAGAGGAAATCAATAAAATAGAAAACAAAAAAACAAAAGCTAAGCAGTGCCTCTCTAAACAATTAACAAAATTGATAAACCTCTAGCTGGGCTGATAGAGAAAAAAACAGAGAAAACATAAATTACCAACATCAGGAATGAAAGTGAGGACATCACTACAGATACTAAAAGTATTAAAAGGACAATAAGGGAATAATTGAACAACTTTATGCCAATAAATTTGACAAAAAAGATGAAATCAACAAAACTCTTTGAAAAACAAAATAACAAAATTTATAGTTTATAAAAACCAACAAAAGAAACTGAAAATCTGAATAGCCCTATATCTTTTAAAGGAATTATAAACTTTCCTAGAATGAAAACTAAAGGCAAGATTGGCTTCACCTCTGAATCCTATCAAACATTTAAGAAAGAATTATAGCAATCTTACACAAAATCTTTCAGAAAACCTAGAAGGAAGAAACTTTCCAATTTGATTTACAAGGCCAGAATGACCTTGATACCAAAACCAGTCTGTAGGGTATACTTGACTATATTTGCTTCAGGCCACTGCTTGTCTATAAATTTCAAACCAATATGGATAAACCCAACGCAAACTCCATGAAGCCAATGTAATTTTTTTCCAGCCCCGGCAAGCAACGCTTTAAAAGCAATTATAAAGCTGTTGGTCATGACATTTGACTTGACCAGAAAACAGTGCCACTGGGAGCAACAGTAATACCACTTTATGACTTTCCCATAATTCAGTCATTAGATTTTAAAGAAATCATTTGTTCCAAACAACAGAACCACCAAAAAGCCTTATCCACACCAGAGGGCCAGAAATTAGTGTAAAAGTTAGTGAGTTTTTCTTACACCTTTTACAGAAATTACACTTAAGCAACTAAACTAGCTTACCCAAAATGACTGTTACATGCAAACCAAGCCGAAAGTCAGCTTTGCATCAGAAATAAGTTACAGGCATTTCCTATGTAATTCTCCTAAGCTGTACAGGAGAAATTCCGACAGCAACGAACTTCCCTTCCAAATAAATGACAAAGCTTGGCCCTTAGCAATGACTCCACTGCAACCAAGAGTAGCTACTCCATAAGCATCAAAACACCTCAAAGGTGGACACTCACTGTACTATGACACTCTAATTGTATTTTGACAATATATCAAAAAGAGATTTCACAAAGGCCTTCTCTCTTTGCATTGACAAGAGATTCATACTGGAGGAGCAAACAGTACATACCTCGTTGAACTGTTTGTGTCTGACTGGTGTTTTGGGTAGTGTGATGAAATGTGATTTCGACTACTTTTCCTTGCATAAGTTTTAAGCATAACCATGTAAGAGGCCTACAGGGAGCCAGCTAGAAGGTGTTTGCCAAAGAAGCAAAAGAGTTATTTACGTATTTGTATGTGTGTTTGTTTACTGCAGCATAGCTATTTCCCTTTTAGGTTCTGAAAATTTTTAAATTCAAAGACAAAAAATGACTACCTATAATTCTAGCCTTTGAACAGGAAATTGTCTGGAATTTCTTTGGCAAAGTGCTTTTACAAGAAGTATCTTATAAAAGATTAGATTAAAAGTGATGGAACCAATCCCAAATTCCACACCTAGGAATTTGCTGCAAGGAACATTTTGGAGATGCAAAAAAGATTTACATACAAGAATATCTACTGCAGTTTTAGTTAAAATAGAAACTCATTAATAATAGCCTAGATGGCTAAAATTAGAATAACTTAGATTAACCATATGATAAAAAAAATGCAGCCATTAAAAAGCATGCCTCAGAAGGGTGTATATATATATATATCCTTTTAAATGGCTGTACACATATACTGGATATATATAGCATGCTTCTTAATGGCTGCATATATATATAGAGAGAGAGAGAGGCATAGTTTTCCCAAAAACTTCATGTCTACCAAGAACCTGTGAATGTGACCTTATTTGGAAGTATAATCTTTGCAGATATAATAAAGTTATTATGAGGTCATATTGGATTAGGGGAATTTGGACACAGACACATAAGGAGGATGCCATGTGAAGACAGAGGTAGAGACTGGCGTGATGTGTCTACTAGAAGCTAGGAAAGAAGCATGGGACACTTTTTCACTCAGAGTTTCCAGAAGGAAGCAGCACTGCTCACGCCTTGATTTCTTATTTCTAGCCCCTAGAATTGTGAGAGAATGAATTTCTTTTGCTTTGAGCCAACCAGTTTGTAATTTGTTATTGTTGTCCTAGGAAACAAATACTATGTATATATACCATTACAATATAAAGTTTTAAAAGTACATTACAAAAACGCATGTATAGATGATCATAATGTTGTTAAAATACGGATGTATATCTATCATGGAGTAGACATCAACAAGGTTAAATGTCTAGCTCTCCTCACCTCTCCATGTTCTGCTCTTTCCAATCCCATCTACACTGTGGCAGAAGCAGCCATGTTATCATACTTGATTGATCCAGAAGAGGGCACCTGACCTAAACTGGGCCAATGAGCCCCTTCCTCAGGATTTTTGGATTAGTAATGGAGAATCATGCATTTCTAGTAGCTGAAATTGTAGGAAAATCTACAAATGTAGAATGATCTGCACCCAGGTTCTTCACATTTGGATGAAGATGGTCTGCAGAAAGAAGAGAGATGAGAGATGGGGGAAAAGTCTTTAGAGTATTCAAGTTTTTCTGGAAGACCATCTCTGTCATATCATTCCATCATTCTTTCCTTGAATTCCATCAATTAACAGGTATTCTCTGAGTAAGTTCCAATTTCTGAAGCAAGTTGGAGTTGCTTTAGAAGTTCTAAAATTCTGTCCCTTGCACTAAAAAGTATCCTAACACTCATAGAAAACAATATTGAAAGTGCAATAAAATTGCATGAGGTAATCACTAAAATATTTTATTTACCCCAAAGTTTAACAAATATTGCAAGGATTGTAGCAAAGATAAAACCCTGTTAAAGGCAAAGTTACTTATTTCTCCAAGTTCAAATTTAATAAAGGCCCTATCCTTGGTGTAAAATTTCTAGTCTTCCTCTAGGTACCAGAGAAGTTAAACTGATATAAAAAGCACGACTGTGAGGGAAAAGGAAATGTGCCTTTTAAGGAGAATATGGTATTTATAAAGAGAAGCTAGCCTTCCCTCCACCTTATAGAAGGGGAGACTTGACATATTCCTGTCCTTGAAACTAAAGTGGGGAGGGGGAGAAAAATAATTGTTTTTCAAGTTAGTGGATTCTAAAATAAGGGGGATCTGAAGTGCTGAAAGATGGTGTCATGGTATGACCAGGTAGAAAGTAGGCAAGGGCTGCTCGCTTGAAGTTCTCAGGTCTCAAAAGATGTATAGAAATTGGAACATACCAATGTCACCAGAACTGAGGACATGAATGAGAGAAGAGAGATGGGGTCTATTTGCTTTCTGTGAAGTGGAGCAACATGAGCCAAAGAAGAGTATCTGAGAAAAAAGGCATAAGGTCGCCAGCCAGACGATCTAGTTGAAATTCCAAAGGCACCACCAAAGACTAAGAAAAGTTCTTAGAATTGAGCTCCCCTCGAGCAGGCCTGTTAGGGACACCATCAGTTCATGCTAGGCTTCCAAATGAGACAGATTACTCGGGTGACACACAGAAAGCACTATCACTCTTCCTACTACCAAAAGCTTTGCAGCACATGTGCAGGAAAAGCAGTTGTGACCACAATAAAGAAGACAGTCAAATTGTCATGGGCAATCATACAAGAAAACATTTGGGTTTTTTTTCCTGTCTCTCCACCCAAGTCCAGCACCAGAGGGGCAAACACAGAAAAGAGGACAGGAATGTGCACCTCTGTATTCACTATATATTTAGAAAAATTAATGTTATTTCAAGAAAAGAATGAAGCCACATCCAAATACTCAAAATTCTTAACTGCTTTCACAATATTCACCTCCTCATTCCCATAAAGGAACCTTTGGACTTGGGAGAGTGTTCATTAGAATAAACCAAAGAACCTACCTCTTTATGTCTCATATGGTTCTTAAATGACTAAAAATATTTGGTGTCAGGAATTACACATTATAAAGAATAAACTAGATACAGAGCAAGAAGTGTAAAACAAGGTTAATGCAGAGAATGAGTCAATGTATAAAGGTCACTTCAATAGATGCAGAAAAATTATTTGACAAAATTCAACATCTATTCATGGTGTAGGGGGATAGACTCAGCAAAGCAGGAATAGAAACATCCTCAATCTGATAAAAGGCATCCACAAAAAACCTGCAACTATCATACTGAATGGTAAATGGCAGGAGCTCAGCTAAGCTAGAGAGATCTGAGCTGCCAGGTGTCTAAGACGATTTCTTAAAAAGCCCAAAGTGAAAGTAACAATAAAGCTTTTAACTAGTTAGTGCAATAGTATAAGCAAAAGGCTAAAACTGGAAAAAGTACTGACTTCCCCCACCCCCACACCCTCACTTCTATTTTTCCCACCAGTTGAGGGTCAGGTAGATCAGCACAGATGTGGGAGAGGGTAGTCTCACTGTTGAGGGATCTCAAAGAAAAGCTTCTGGCAGTGTTATGGACTTGAGCCAGGGGGAGAAAGAAAGGGGAGGGCTATGTGTGAAAAAGTACTGAGTACTGAGTCAGAGTGGGGAAAGGCGTCTTCAAGTTTTCCCCTTACCCAACCCCAAAAGAGGCCTTCACAGAGGCTCCTGAGGAAAGCCTTGTCCATTCTTGAGCTAAGAATGAAGATATGTGTAAGGACATGGCCAACCAGAGGGATCTGAGTCCTTGACCACAACTCCCTTCAGAGACTACAGTGCAATCTGGTGTTGGGAGGGCATTTCCCCTGTGAAGTGTGCCAGGTAAAGCCTTTGTAATTTCCTATGATCAGACTTGATAAATTGTGTGCAGATTCTTTGGCCAGGAGCCAGACTCCTCAGTGAAAGACTGAATGCCTTCCCCCTAAGATTAAGAATAAGGCAAGTCTTACTACTTCTAATAAACACCATACTGGAATTCCTAGCCAGTGCAATCAGGAGAGAAAAAGGAAATGAAAGGCATATAGGTTCACAGAAGACGTTATTATCTATATAGAAAATCACAAAGAATCTACAAATAAGTTGCTAGAACTAACAAGTGACCTTAGCAAGTGACCTTGCAGTATAAGATGTCAACATACAAAATTCAATTGTATTTCTTCTTTTTTTAAAGATTTTATTCTTTTCCTTTTTCTCCCCAAAGCCCCCTGGTACATAGTTGTGTACTTTTACTTGTGGGTCCTTCTAGTTGTGGCATGTGGGATGCTGCCTCAGCATAGCCCGATGAGCGGTGCCGTGTCTGCGCCCAGGATTCGAACTGGGGAAACCCCTGGCCACCGAAGTGGAGTGTACGAACCCAACCACTCGGCCATGGGGCCAGCCCCTCAATTGTATTTCTATATTCCAGCAATGAACAATTGAAATAAAGTTTTAAAAATACTATTTACAACAACATCAAATAAACCATAAAATACTTCAGTATAAATCTCACAAAATAAGTGAAGATATGTATGGTAAAATCTACAAAACACTGATGGAAGAAATCAAGGCAGATGTAAAAATGAGTTATATAAATCAGATATAGTTTTAATAGATTAGAAGACTGAATATTGTTAAGATAGCCACTCTCCCTAAATTCATCTATAGACAAATGTAATCTCAAAAAAATCCCAGCAGGATTTTTATAGAAATCAGCAAGTTGATTCTAAAACATTTATGGAAAGGCAAAGGAATCAGAGTAGCCAAAATAGTTTTGAAAAAGAACCAAATTGGAGGACTCACACTACTTGATTAACTGACTTACTATAAATAAAGTAATCAACATGGTGTGCTATTGGTGAAAGAACAGGCACACAGATAAATGGAACAGAACAGAGACCAGAAACATACTCACCTATATATGGTCAATTGATTTTCAACAAAAGTGCAAATGAAACTCAACAGAGAAAGAATAGTGTATTTGACAAATTATGCTGGAACACTTGGACATCTGTATGTTCCAAAAAAAAAAAAGAAAGAGAGAGAAAGAAAGAGAGAGAGAGATCGAGAGAGAGAGGGGAGGAAAGAGAAAGAAAGAGAAGGAAGGGAGGGAGGGAAGAAAGGAAGGAAGGAAGAATGAAAGAAAGAGAGAGAAAGAAACCTCCTTTAGTCCATACTTCACATCATATACAAAAATTAGCTCATAATGGGTCATAAACCTAAATGTAAAGCCTAAAGCTATAAATATTCTAGAAGAAAATATAGGAGAATATCTTTGTGGCCTTGAGTTAGGCAAACAGTTCTTATATACAATACCAAAATTAAGACATGTAAAAGAAAAAATTAATAAATTGTACTTTATCAAAATTAAAAACTTCTATGCTGAAGACATTAAGGTAAGAACCAACAAGCCACAGAAGAAAATATTTGCAAAACATATCTGATAAAGGACTTGTCTCCAGAATATATAAAGAACTCTCAAAACCCATCAATAAAAAACATACAACTGAATAAGAAATAGGTCAATGATTTGACAACACTCTACCAAAAAAGATATGTGGATAGTGAAAAAATACATGCAAAGATGTTCAACATCATTAGTTGAAAATGCAAATCTAAAGCACAATGAGATAACATTACAAATCTATTACAATGGTTAAAATTAAGAAAATTAACTCTACCAAGCACTAGTGAGGATGTAGAGTAACTGGAACTCTCATACATTGCTAGTGGGAATGCAAAATGATACAGTCATAGTGGATCACACAGTATGTAGCCTTTCAAGGCTGCCTTCTTTCAGTTAGCATAATGCATTTGAGATTCATTTATGTTGTTGCCTGCATCTGTAGTTAGTTGCTTTTTGTTGCTGAGTAGTATTCCATTTTATGGATGTACCAGTTTCATTATCCATTCTCCTTTTGAAGGACATTTGAGTTGTTTTCAATTTGGGGCAATTATGAATAATTCTACTATAAACATTCAGGTACAGGTTTTTATGTTAACTTAAGTTTTGATTTCTTGAGAGTAAATACTTAGGAGTGGGATTGCTGAGTCATATGGTAAGTGTATATTTAACTTTAGAAGAAACTGCCCAACTGTTTTTATAGAGGCTGTGCCAAAATGGCAAAGCTATAGGGACAGAAAACAGACTAGTGGTTGCCAGAGGCTGGGGTGGAGGGAAGGGTTGGCTACAAATGGCCACAAGGTAATTAGGTGGGTGATGTAACTACTCTATAGCTTGACTGTGGTGGTCGTTACACGACTGTATGTGTTTGTCAACACTTATAAAACTACACGCTGAAAGAGTAAGTTTTGTCTATGTAAATTACACCTCAATAAACCTGAATAAAAACCATTCACATAGAAGGAATGCATGGAAATCTTAGGACATCCTTTGCCATATTTAAACCAAAGATCTGAGATAGCAGATGGCTTCCCATTGCCTTCAGGATAAAAATCTAACTTCCTTAATGGGATGTACATGGCTTTTAACCATCAGGCCACAGCCTACTTCTAGGAGGTAGGCATTAGTTCCATTTGGGTCTCATCTCAACAATGACTACCAAAATTTAGGTATTTCCATATTTTTTTAGCTTGTTTTTGGCACTTCCCATCCAATTCCACTGACTTCTGAAGTCATAATTTTCCTGCTTCAATACCTAGACCCTACCAAGTCTTCTTACTCAGCCTTGACATACAGCTCAGCGACAGACCACTTGGCAGGGTCCCCATGCACAAGCAGCCAAGAGAAGGGACCTCGCCTTCCCAGCCTGGCCTCAGGGGACTGAACCAGACATAAACATAGGTATATATGCACGAGCACATGTTTCCTGTAACATTTGGTTTTTTTGAGGAAGATTAGCCCTAAGCTAACTACTGCCAATCCTCCTCTTTTTGCTGAGGAATACTGGCCCTGAGCTAACATCCATGCCCATCTTCCTCTACTTTATATGTGGGACGCCTGCCACAGCATGGCCTTTGCCAAGCAGTGCCATGTCCACACCCGGGATCCGAACAGGCGAATCCCGGACCACCGAGAAGCGGAATGTGCATACTTAACCACTGTGCCACCAGGCCGGCCCCTCCTATAACATTTTTCTGAAGCTCTTTACAGATGACCTAAGTCCTTTTATTCTTGCTGCTGATTCAAGTATAGCATAGCGTGACATCCCTATTGCTAGAGAACGCAGTAAGTCTGATTAACAGCAGCAAAACTAGGAGCAGCGGGGAGCCTGGATGTAGCACTCACAGGCTCATGCAGCAGTTTTTGTAAAATTGGATCCACCAAATGTTTGTCACAGCGTAGATAGAAGGAACTTTACTATCATATCCATGTTTGGACCCTAAATTCTAATATCACTCTCAGCAGTTTGAGTACATCATTCCGTTTCTAGAAAAGCAAGCTTTGCATCCCTGATTTTACCAAAGAAAAACTTTTCAGAACAGAAGAAACAATGATAAGACAGATTCTAAAGAAAATAATTTTAAATACATGTTCAAAGTAGTTCTTGCTGGTGTTAAAAATAGCAAAGATGGCTCAAAATGAAGTGAAGATAAGCCTCTCAAAGACATATGGTTTTAGCAAAGCAGTCCTTGACAACGGTTTCAAATGCTTGGGGGTCTTTCTCAATTATTTCTGACTTCAGAGTCGTCCACATTCCATGCTAAAATTAGACCTCTGCTTAAGTATGCTTATCACTGCACATGTTTTAAAAATTAAAAATGTTCTCTTTTTTCGATGTAAACCAACCTATCCCATTAAGCGATTGAGTTTTGCTTCCTGAAAACTCTTTCTTTGGTTTTCTGGGACTTCACTTCTCCTCATTCTTTTCTTATATTTATAAGCAACTTCTCAGTCCATCTTCTAGTGATTCTTAACTGAGCTTGGGGCACGTCCCTCCCACTCCCTATCCGGGTGGAAATCATCCTGTAGTTAGCAACATCAGACAGAGTGTTGCGCATAAGAAAAACATGGAGACAGAAAAAGTTTGGAGAGCTCTGCTCTGCACTCAACCCCTCAAACATCCCATCTACCCCTCTGGTTTTAACTATTCCATGATTTTTAAACATATGTCTCTACTCCAGACTCATTTTTTGAGCTCCAGGGTTATCTAGTAGTCTAGCTATCTGTCAGGGGTGCCACAACTTCAAAGAATCCAAAAGTAAACTCATCCTTTCTCCTCCTCCATTTTCCCAACATCTTCTCTTTTGTATACTCCATATCTTAGCAGTAATTTCTCAGACATTAAGTCTTGCCAATTCTAACTCCTAATTATCTCTTGAATCTGCCTCTTTCTCTTCATTCTCACTACTATAGCCTTAGTTCAGGCTGTTTTTAGCTCTTGTGTGGGCAATTTCCGTAGCAACTAGTTACTTTCCCTACCTCCAACCTCACAGACACACAACTCCACTCCTCCCTTCCAATGCATCCCTTACATCCCTGCCAAAAAGGTCTTGGCAAAATGCAGACTTGATCATATCTCTTCCCTAGGTAACATTCTCTAGCAGCTTTCATTGTCTATGGGATAAAAACCAATTTCCTTAGCAGGAGATATTGGACCTTTTACAAATTGGCTTCTACCTACTTGCCATCTCTTTATCTCCTATTCAACCTTCAAAACCCAACTCAGATGTCAACTCCTCTATGAAGCTCTCCCAATCAACCCCTCCTCCTACAGTCAAGTTGTGCCCTCCTTTCTTGATGTCATGTACCTAATATCCTTATCATTGCTAAAATAAATTATAATTAACTTGTGTATAGGTGTTACTCATCTAAGAAATGAACTCTGTAAGGAAACAGATTATTTATTGTTCCTATCTATATACTTAGCACTTGTTCTCAATTACCAGATGGTGAATGGATGAATGATTAAAATGGAGAAGAAATAAATTAGTGAGCCATCAATGGTTGTTTGTTTTTCTAAACATTCCAACTAGATTTCCTAATTGTCTCAAATGAAAAAGTTCCTGCTAGCCATGCTTGTTTGAGCAATTGAAACTGCTATGTTGGCATCTATTGTGACAATAACTATAAAACAAAAATAAAACCTTGTTACATATCTGGTGCTCTGAGTAATAACCTTGAAAACAGGCCATGAAATTTCCCCATTAAAAAAAAATCCCAATGATAAGGTCTCTGCCATAGTAATAAAATTCTGGTAAACACCATGACCATTTATTTAGAAGAAGAATGAATTTGCAGCCTCAAGTGTTAGAGTCTAATGGAGAAG
The DNA here is from genome assembly GCF_041296265.1 of Equus caballus. Taxonomy (NCBI): domain Eukaryota; kingdom Metazoa; phylum Chordata; class Mammalia; order Perissodactyla; family Equidae; genus Equus; species Equus caballus. Next base: position 18,519,865 of record NC_091715.1, read on the forward strand.
GAGTCAATACAGCCAAGAAAATCCCTGCTCCATTTAAAAGGACTAAAAACTTTATCACCCTGGAATATTCCAGGTCAAATTCGAGATGGATCATTCTTTGACATTTTAATAGGTGCAAATTAAGTATGGTGATGGGTACATTTCACACAAAGTGAGATCTTCTGCAATCAGACCACAAGAAAGCTCTTTTTTTAAATAAAAACTTGGATTGAGTACCTTTATACTCACATATATATGCACAGATATTGAATGGACTCAGATGAGAGAACTGCAAAGCTAATCTGTTCAGATAAAAGGATGAGTCAAAGAGAGACAATTACCACTGTTGTTTTTCAGAGTAAGTTAGTTTTGTCATTTCTGTTGTCTGTCATCATTTTGGGGCAATGAGGATAGAGACCAGGGAAATCTCTAACAAGCTTGGAGCCCCTGCTCAGCTACATCTAACTTAGACCTGACCCACACTGACCAGAGAAACAGAAGAATTTGTCCGAACATTTAAAATACCACAGAGATAATGGAAACCGAAGCCAAATTTCAGTTATTGCCCCAAAAGAGTGATAATGTCATGCAATACTGACACGTCCCTGAAATTGTAAAGCAATTAGATATTTGTGAAAAATTGAGCTTTTTCTGTTTGGCTCAAGTTCTGTTATTTTATCTCTTCCTACAGCTCAATCTAATTTTATCTACTTCTATTTCCAAAATCAATGGTAACCAAGTGTTTCAGTCAGGGTCCCAATGGATTGGCACACTCAAATTAGGTTAATTTGAGGAGGATTTATTTAAAAAGGAACTCTTTTAAAAGGTGTGGGCAAGATGCAGAGGAACCACAAGTAACCCATGGATAATAATATAAAGGCAGTTACTACCCCTAGGCCAAAAGGGAAGAGCGAAGGGAGCAGTTTCCAGAATCCAAAAGGAGAGAGTTGTGTGAAGGGCACTGATCTTGAGTAGAAGTTCTCAGCCTGCCCAAGGTAACCTTGCAGTGAGGGAGCCAGGAGATAAATACCTGATCTCACTCACTCTCTGACCTTCTGCTGGGGCCACCATGGGCTGAACCTACCTGGAAGCCAGAGGACAGGGAACACCTTGATGAGATCCCTCCAGGCCAGCACCCCATGGCAGAAAGCAAAGATGAAAGGAGCATGGCTCTGGAAGGACAAATGAAAACTATCCAAGACTCCATGTTTTAGGAGGAAACAGTTTTTTTCCCAATCATCATCTACCTCTATTGAGTGACTACGGTATGCAATGTACAGTTAATTATAAGAACATGGTCGGGATGGGGTAAAAGAGGTTGAAGATAGAGGGAGGAGAGTCACAAAGGAAGAAAAAACTCTTCCCACAAGAAATTAAAATGAAAACATGTTTCTAACTGTGGCAAAATTCATTCAATTATAATATTTACAAGTAAAAAATTGACTCCAGAATGTGGTCTGTGAAGCAGCAGCCTCAGCATCATCTTGGAGATTATTAGAAACACAAAATCTCAGGCCATACCCCCAACCACTGACTCAGAAGCTGATTTTTTTTAAAGCTTTTATTTTTTTCCTTTTTCTCCCCAAAGCCCCCCGGTACATAGTTGTATATTCTTCGTTGTGGGCCTTCTAGTTGTGGCATGTGGGATGCCGCCTCAGCGTGGCTCGATGAGCAGTGCCATGTCCGCGCCCAGGATTTGAACTGACAAAACACTGGGCCGCCTGCAGCAGAGCACATGGACTTAACCACTCAGCCACGGGGCCAGCCCCATCAGAAACTGATTTTTAACCAGATCCCCAGGTACCTGTTATGCACATGAAAGTTTAGGAAACACTGCTATAAGGATTCCCTAGAGTTATTCAGGGTAATAAGAGAAGTTTAGAGTAATTAAAGCTAGTGGGATTTAATAGGGAAAGGTTCATTTGAGAAAGATATTAAAATAGTATTTTATAGAAAACACGGTTTTTAATTTCATCATAAAGTCATAAAGCAAATAAAGTTAATCAGTAACTGAATATATAATATTCAAGAAACAATATAGTCAAAAACTGATACTAAACATTGTTCCATTAATACAAAGTTACTTCACAATAAAATAAAATTCTTATGCTACATAAATTCTCTAAAGATCTAAATGAAGGAAAAGGCCAGGCTGATTTCAATTGGAAAGCTGCCGCCTCAGTTTTGTGCTTTGCTGTCTTTCTCTTCCTAATACTATTTTCCTTTCTATTTCAGGCCAAACTCTGGCACTTAATGGGTGTACAGTAAATATTTTTTGATTGATTGAAGCCCAACTGTTTTAAAATTGTGTGCTAAACTGTAATAATAGACCAGCATAAAAAAAAAAAAAAAAATCTAGCTGTAGATTTCTACTTAAGAGAACAGCACCATCTAGTGTTCCCACAGGAAGGTACCATCTCCTATCCACTATATGTTTACCGACCAGTATGAGAAAATTGTACGGCCAAAGTTAACCATTCTGCCACGTCTTTCTATCTTACTACACCTTTAACAAAGTTGTCAGGATTATTTCAGTTTACTTTTCCCGTGCATCAGTTCCATCTTTGAAATAGCAGGAGTACCTTCATTTACTACTGAAAGAGCTTTCCCTCAACATCTGTGCAGCCCAGTGCACATCCTCTTACCTCAATCCTTAGCAACTCGCTGCATGCCACTCCATTTTCCAACTTCCAGAATCTGTGTGCCTATGCCTGAGGGCTTTCTCAGGCCACCAAAGCCCACCTTGCTGCTCTCACAGCAGGCCAGATTCACCCTGCTCCTAGAAGTCCCCAACCAATGACTAATGGGAGTTGGTGTATAAATCTCCCAGCTCCCTCACCCCTCAGGAAGGAGGCTCTGATTCCTAGAGTTTTCTCATGAGACTAAGTGTCAATCACTCACAGTGGTGGCTTTTTTGGTTGTCTTCTCTTTCCTCTCTCACTTCCCCACTCCCCAACCAATGCTTCCCTCACCTCCAGATAAACTACTTGTACTTGGATCCTTACCTTGAGGTGTGCTTCTAGAGTGGGCCAAAAACATTTCAAGCAGGAATGTTATTTTATATCTACGGTTCTCAGCCTTGGATGGTCATTAAAATCACCAAATTAGATTTTGAAACTACTGATGCCTGGGTTCCACTTCCACAAATTCTGATTTAAATAGTCCATAGTTCAGCTTGGGCATCAGAATTTTTAAAAGCTCCTCAGATGATTCTATATAAAGCCAAGTTTGAGAACCACTATTAGTGATGGTAGGCATATAGCATATGTAAATGCAAATTCTATTTGGAGGAAGGCACATCATTCCTAGGTTTCAAAGAAACCCTACACCTTTTTCAGAAACAATGACCATTACACAGAAAAAAATAGAAACAGACCCTCAAAGACTTCAAATGTAGGAATGAATATAAGACACAGACCTAAAATAACTATTCTTACTATGCATGAAGAAATAAAAGACAAGCTTGAAAATATCTTTACTGGAAACCAAACCATAAAAAATGTCCAAGGAGATTTGAAAATATAACCAAAGAACTTATGGAAATAACAAATATAACTCAAAATTTAAAACTCAATGGATGAGTTTAACAGCAGATTAACACATAGAAAAAGAGAGAATTGGTAAACCAAAATATAGGTCAGAAGAAAGTATCCAGAATGCAGCACAGAAATATAAAAATATATAAAATTTTGGGCCAGCCCCATGGCCAAGTGGTTAAATTCACATGCTCCACTTTGGCAGCCCAGGGTCTCACTGGTTCAGATCCTGGGCATAGACCTAGCACCGCTCATCAGGCTGTGCTGAGGTGGTGTCCCACATAGCACAACCAGAGGCACTCACAACTAGAATATACAACTATGTACTGGGGGGCTTTGGGGAGAAGAAGAAGAAAAAAGATTGGAAACAAATGTTAGCTCAGGTGCCAATCTTCTAAAAATATATAAATATATATAATTAATAAAAGCATTTAAGAGACTCTATACAGAGTATAGAGTGAAAAGGTTGAACATGTCTTTAATTAGAGTTCCAGAAGAGAAAAGAAAGGATAGGAATTTGAAAAGTTAATGACCAGGAATTAATGAAAAACACAGATCCACAGAATCAAGAAACCCAATGAGTCCCAAGCAGGATATATGAAAGGACTTTTACCATAGACACATCATAGTGAAACTGCAGAGCACCTGAGACAAGGAGAAGATCTCAAAAGTAACCAGTGGAAAAAAAAAAAAAGAACAGATTGCATTCAAATGAATGATAGCTGACTTCTTAACAAGAGCAACGGAAACCAGAGGGAGGTAGAATGATATCTTCAGTGTGCTGAAAGGAAATAATCACCAATTCTATTTTGATAATTCTTAAGAATGATTGTAAATTGAAGATATTTTAAGACAAACAAAAATAGAGAGAATTTTCCTCCAACAGAATCTCAATAAAAGAAATTCTAAAGGATGTATTTCAGGCAGAAAAAAATAAATAAATATTCCAGAAGGAGCAATTAAGATGGAACAAAGAATAGAGAGCCAAGAAAGAAGTAGATATGTGGGTAAATCTAAAAAAGTATTATTTTTAAAAAACAATAATAATATTCTTTGAGATTAAAATTTGATTAAGATATAAACCAAGAATAATTTATAACTGGGGAGGGAAATAATGAAATTAAAAGTGTTCTAAGACGCCTATACTGTCCAGGAGAAAAATAAAGGTACCTATTAATTCTAGACTTAATAAATTAAGTAAGCATATTGTAATTCTAGGGACACCACTAAAAGAAAAAAGTGTAAAACTTTTGAAACTAGTAGAAAGAAAAGAATTAGAATGATTTTAAAAGTACTCAATCTGAAACAAGGCAATAAAAGAGAGAAATACAAAGCACAAAATAGGATGATTAACTAAGACCAAACCTATTATTAATTCCTTTAAATCAATTCAATGCCCCAGTTAAAATACAAAGGTTCTTAGAAAAATCACATTTTAATAAAAAGAACTATATTTTAATGAAAAAACTACATTTTAATCAAAAGAGACAATATCTAAAAACTAAAGATAGAGATATGTTAAAGTATAAGGATAGAAAAATTATACTATGCAAATACTAATCAAAAGAAAGCTGGAGTAGCTATAGTACTATCCGAAAATATGTAATTCAAAATGTAAGTCAAGAAGTATGACCAGAGATAAAAATAATCACTTTATGTAGATCAAAGGTATAGTTTACCAGGAAGATAAAGTCATTTTTTCTTTTTTTGAGGAAGATTAGCCCTGTGCTAACATCTGCTGCCAATCTTCCTCTTTTCGCTGAGGAAGACTGGCCCTGAGCTAACATCCATGCCCATCTTCCTCTACTTTATACATGGGACGCCTACCACAGCATGGCTTGCCAAGTGGTGCCATGTCCACACCTGGGATCCGAACAGGCGAATCCCAGGCCACCGAAGTGGAATGTGCGCACTTAACTGCTGCGCCACCAGGCCAGCCCTAAAGTCATTTTAAACCTGTACCTAATAATATAGCATCAAAATACTTAAAGCAAAAATTGACAGAACAACAAGGAGAAATACACAAAACCATAGTGGGAGATTTTAACACGGGCCTCAGTAATTATTAGAACATGTAGATTAAAAAATAAGAGTGGATATGGAAGATTTGAACAACACGATTAAGACACAAGTTCCCATGGACATATATAAAACACAACAATAAAAAGACTATAGAATGTAGACTTATTTAACCCTAATATTAACATTTTAAAAGATTTCATCCTTGGTTTGTTCTTACCAGTCTCTGCAATTCTGCAGGGGTTTTTTACAGATAGATCTTTTGACCTTGATTTTGTCAGCTGCTAATTTTAATGCCCATGTATCCGTTGCCATGTGCAAAGCAGTGACAAGCTTTAATTCTCTTTATTTCATAGATGATAGATGAGTGACCTCCATTCTTACTTTAGAAATAGAAAAATATTTGCCAAGTTCCAAATAATGGCAGTGTGATTCTGAGTTAGTACTCTCTTTCAGCTCTTCATCATTTTATAATGAAGGGTCTTCTCCAAATCAGTGGGATTTTTTTTGAGCTTCAGATTAAGACCCATTAGTGAACTGTGAAATTGATTCAGTGTGTCAAAAGCATCATTTTAAAGAAATAAACCAGAATAGAAAAATAGAAAAATATTAGAGTACACATAAGAATAAGAATCATTTCTTGAAACTTGTTGCCATGAATATGGCTATTTACACTTGTCTTATGTATATGTGTTTCCATATATACTACGTCTAGACACACATATATGAACATATATGTTTGAGTGTACTGGGTTATAACGTAAAATTTATTTTTTTATTGTGGGTTGTGGTCAAAAAGTTTGAAAGCCAATGATGTAAATAATCTCTCAGGTTCCTTGCAGTTTTGAAGCCACATAGCAAAATATGCATATAAGACTTCTATTTCCTGTCCTAGAATATCACAGGGTCCCTCCTCACACCTTGAGAAAACAACTATAATAGTCAGCTTTGCTGTAAAACAGGCAAGCTCAAAAATCTCAAGATCCAAACAAGAAACATTTATTTCTTGCTCATATCATGTGTTGGCACCTGCAGATGTGCTGTTTCAATTCCATATGTGTTTTCATTCAGGGTCCAGACTGAAAGAGAAGCCCCTATTTGGGACGTACCCATTTTAATGGCAGAGAGATGATGGAAGTTTGTGATGCTCAGATGTGGCACACATCATGTCCGCTCACATTGCATTGGCTAAATTACATCACATGTCAAAGCCCAAAGTCAATGTAGTAGTATTGTAAACTCTGCCTTCAAGGTAGCACAACTCAAAGGGCAACAAGCAAGGACATATAAATGTCTCGTCAATAAGGGAGTTAGTACTTGGGAACAATAATACAATCAATCAGAGCAACGCACTTCTCTCTTTTCCCTTTCTAATCCCTTTGTGTGATAAAGGAAAAAGAGAATATTTCTTATCCTCTAGGTAGGAAAGAGGTCAAGCTCATGGCTTATGAGTTGTGGCCTGGTTAGTTTCCTCTGGGTTGTGGTCAAATACTTCCCATTTAATTTGGGTCATTATCTTGCAAATGGACTAGGACTTTAAAGTATAACTAAACAGGGAAAATTCACCCATGTACTAAAAAAACTACCTAGAAAACATATAAGGAAAACAACAATTAGTACCTAGAAATCAAGAAAATTTCATAAACTAAAAATAGATACCCCAAAAGGGGTTAACATAGGTGTTCTTCCTAAGGGCATCAATTAATTGTTATGAACCAAGTGTAAATAACACTAATATAACTTAATAAGAAACTGAATTTTTTTAATTAAGATTATGATAGTTAACAACCTTGTGAAATTACAGTTGTACATTATTGTTAGTCATGTTGTAGGTGCACCACTTCACCCTTTGTACCCTGCCCCCACCCCCTCTTTCCCCTGGTAACCACCGATCGAGAAACTGAATTTTTTATGGTATATGTTAGAAAGTTCTCATTTTGTGTTCTGTTCTCCTGTGAAAGTTTACATAAGTAAATGTTATTATAATTTTCTAAAGATCAAACTATTGGAGATTATTCATTCTGGTGTTTCTTCCTTAATTCAAAAATAGTTTAGAATCCCAGTCATGAAGAGAAGAAACAGCTAATAATAAATCTCATGAGTGCCTACGACTCTCTGGGAACCCTCAAAAAAGTGACAAATTAGGTATTCATAAATGAACATTATTAAAACATTTTCAACTAGTATGAATCATTCCAAACCAAATTATAGGAGAAATGCCCTCTCCATATTAAATCCTAAACTATGTACTTAACCAGCCAATAATTTATTCTTTGAGAGAACATGAACAAGACTCCAATCAATTTACATGAAACGGTCCAAGCAAATATGAAACTGCTGCCAAGTTCCAGTTGTTCCATCCTAGTAATTTTATTTAAAAAATACTGAGCGAAAAACAAGACAGTTGTTTTTATAACTTAGCTATAAATAAAATGAAGTGTAAGTGTGTGTGTGTTTGTGTGTGTGTGTGTAAAATCTCATCAAGGAATGTATGAATGTGCTTGAGAAACAGAGTTTCAACAAACCAGAGTCACCTCTAGACCACATGGTACCTCCTCTGGCTCTGGCTCTGAACACCTCTATGCAATACACAAGCACACATCTTTATGTAAGAATAGCCCTGCACAAAAACCATTCTTCCATTCTTGGGTGATTCTATTCTATCTTATTCATCAAAAGGAAACACAGTCGTTCAATACCTACTTCATCCCCAAGTGAACTCTCACCTCAGTGGTCACAACCTGAAAGGGAAGACCGAGAAGGGACAAAGTGGCACTGAACCTTGCTGTGGCCCAAGGAAGACTTTCATTGATTATATGACGTGTTGCTCTCATTTCATTGAGATATCAAGCGAGGTGAGCTGTGAGGAAATCCCTCAAACATCCTGAGGGAGGCCACACCAACAGACACCTAAATTCTGGGCAGAACACAAAACACAAGGTCAATGTCTCCACACAACGTGACTCCACATAAGGCTCTTGATGCTGACCTCTGCAGCAAAGGGATCATTTTAAGAAGCATCCAACTACTATACTCATGAGGTGAGGAAGAAAAAAGGCTTTCCAAAGGACAGTTGAAGCTTGGAATGCTAAAAGTGAAGGAACGATAAGAGTTATTTAATATGACCCTTTCGTTTGATATGTAATGAAGCAGATCCAAAGCAATTTAATGACTCTCCCAAGGTCACTTAGCTAATGTTTGATGACAACTGGAGTTGAACCTATGTCTCACTATTCATAGTTCATTGTTCTTTCCACTAAAATTCTAAAACCCTAGTTTCAGCACTGAATTCTCAACAAGGGAGCACTGGACAATTATAACCAGGATATTAGTGAATAATATTCAATGATAGGGCAAAAAGGAGCTTTCTTGAGTAATAGAAATATTCTATATTTGATTGAGATGTTGATCACACATGTATTATACATTTGACTGTACAATCATTGAACTTAAGAGCTGTTCATTTCACCATATATCATAAATTATTTTGTTATTAAAATAGCAATACTTAATAATTTATGAAACGCCAAAAATTATTTAATGATATAAGAAAATCTGCACAATATATAGTTAAGCTTATGTCACTAGAACCTGAGGGAAGGATTCAGATATTAAACTTTATTTGAGACACGCAAACCTAGGGCAGTGAAGGTGAGGAAAAAGGGGAAACAAGGTAAGGAAAGATGCAAAGCAGGCAATATGATGCATTACTTAGCATGATTACTGCCAAGGTGCCATGAAGAGACACAGCAGGCCACTCAACAGATGCGTTCACTCAGCACACAGGACTTCTCTAGAAGTCCTTTGCTAGGAGGACTTGCTCTTCAGAGCACTCCAAAGGAGAGACGAAGGAGGAAAAATCTGTCGAGCCAGGTCCTTCCTATTTCCTGTTTTCCACTCCCATTTCCCACATTCCCCAGTCAAACCAAATGGCCACTGGGCAGTTGCTCAAGAAGCCCGATCCCACACCCCACAGTGTGGTGTTTCTTCTCAGCCTGAACGTGAAGGGGTGACAGAGACTAACCAATTGGGTAAAAAGAAGGAAATGGCCAAAGAAACCTGAGATAGCACACTAGATTTGTAACCCAATACAGATTAACGAGTAGGCTGTAGAAAAATACGCACATAATTATTCTATTTTTATTAAATAAATGACTAGGAGAATACGTACCAAAATATTAATAATAATAATCTCTGGGGTGGTGAAGTTAATGCTGATTGCTTTCCTGCCTTGTTCTTCTCTGTATTTGCTAAATTTCCTACACCCAATTATCAAATATTCAAGTCTCAGCATTCCTTTTTCCCCACCTTACTATCTTCAACTCTTCATGCCACAATGATGTTTTTAGGGCCTACAGAGGAGGGTTACTTGGGATTTAGTCACTAAACTCATTATGTAAAGCAAATATTGCATACAGTATCACTTTCGAAAATCACTTGAATTACTCATAACAAGTACAGTCATGCATCACTTAACAATGGGGATATGCTCTGAGACATGCAGTGTTAGATGATTTCATTGTTGTGCAAACATCATAGAGTGTACTTACACAAACCTAGATGGTATAGCCCTCTACACATCTAGGCTATATGGTACTAATCTTGTGGGACCACTGTAGTATAGGCAGTCTGTCATTGACCCAAATGTCATTATGCGGCACATGACTATAGTTTATTGCCCATAACAAATGGTATATTGTGTACTACCCATAAATTAATTCTTAGCCTCTTAAAATTTGAGAACTTTTGAGTTTTACTGAAGAAAGTAACAAAATCAAAAGTCTATGTGCAGTTTTCTGGGCAGTCAAACCACACTGCCATCAAGATAATGCTCTGGCTCTGAGTGCCCATATGGTTCCCTTCCTTCCTTCAATCAGGGTTCCTCTCAGGTATAATCTCCTGATATACAGGATGGCTTGCAGGAGGAAGATGAGAAGCAGAGAGAGCACTCAGCAGCCTGCTGGAAGATTCCAGAGAGGAGATGATGAAAAGAGCAAGACACAGGTATGGAAAGAAAAAGATTTCTAACATATCGATATTCCTGTTCAATTCAAAATTTTAAATTAAATCCATTGAATATGACCATGATTTTAATGTTTGAAAATGCAACTTGCTGAATGTTTTTCTGTGCATTGAAATGAAAGAACATACTAACAATGAAAAAAAATGGAACCTCCACAGACGCCTCTTTGCTAACCGCCATATCGAAAATAGCAGCTCCTGTTGACCTCTACCCTTTCAAACTTGTTTTATTTAGCTTAGGGCACTTACAACAGCCTGATGGCATATTAAATACCTAGTTGCTAATTTGTTTGTTGAATGTCTCCTCCACTAGAATGTAACTTCCATGAGAGCACAGAATTTGTGTGTTTTGTTCACTGCTGTGTCCTCAGTGAGCTTAGAAAAATGGGTGGCACATAATAGGTACTCAATAGATATTTGTTAAAGAAAAGTAACTGTCAAATCCCTAATCTGTTTTAATATTAAGCCTCTATAATCTTAATTTAGCTTCTCAACTGTGTTTGCTGTTTGTTGTTTTAAGGAAGTTACTCCACTGCTCTTTCCTATTTTTCATCAGACACAGGGATTAGCAAAATCAGGGCATTAATTGCCCAGCTTAAGACTGAACAGTACTAGGGCCATACTTCAATGACTGCACCCTACTTAACAAATCATTTCACAATTTTTGCATTTTTCAAGTTCCCTTTCTAAATCATTGAGTTTTTGTACAATTATTACTATTTCTTACAAAATACTTTCTTATTCTGTCATTCTAGGCTACTGAATTATAGTGGTTCTGTTTCAAATACCTTCAATATTCCATATGAAACAAATTAAGCCAATATATCTCTGGGACTAGAAATTCATGTTTACCTACACATGACTTGTAGAATACAATCTATCCAGAAAATTTGCTAATATTTTTCAAATGTTATGTTGTACTCTTCTGCAACCTGCAATAATCTGGTCTTAAAAACACATTTCACAAATATAAAAAGTAATTTATTAAGTTTGACCCAACTGATATTTATATTTTCCTTTTTAAAAATTTTTAGTGTGCTCTTTTAAAATTATGAATAAAGGACACTTCTGAGGAAATGGAAAGGGAAATGAACATTTTAATTTTCTTTATTTAAACCTTATCTCATTTCAAAAATGATTTCAGACAACTTATAATAATATATAGACTCTACAAGGTGAAAAAATATATAAGAACTCAAGGAAAAAAGGAAAATAAAGGAATGATGGTGAGATGTGGCCAGAGAAGTATCCTTTATACCTAGAAGGCAAGGAAGGGGAACAGACTATGAATAATTATACTTTATTATTTTTCCCCTGTCACTGTGACCATGTAAAATTTCTATACCATGAGAAAAGGGGAGCAAAGTATTCAATTCTCCCTGAAAAAGATTCAATTCGAGAAAGAAAAACAGGGATCTCATCAAGATGGCGGCACAGGAAGACCCTGAACTCACTTCCTCCCATGAACACAACCAGGTTACAACTATTTTTCAAAAAATTACCCTGGAGAGAAAACTGAAAACTGGATAAAAAGAACCCCCACAACAAGGGACAGTCCTGACTGAGGAAGAAGAGGGAGAAATTCCTGCTAGAGAGAAAAAAAGTCACCTTCATGAGTAGTGGAGCTTCACAGTCAGCCGGCCAGGAGCCACCCTAAGGTATGCAGCCCTCCCTGGAGGAGTGGGCTCCTGAGCAGGGGCCCATTACTGCTATAAGCATCCTTCAGACTCAGAACAACTTTGACAAGTCTCCTACTATCTGTTTTCGCTGGCTGTTAACTGCAGCGGAGAATACCCCCAGAAAAGCTAGCCAATGAAAACCTAAAAAACCCGGCTCTTAAAGGGCCCATGCACAAATTCACTCATCTCAGATAACAACCTAAAATCAACAGAAAGAAGGCTGCACAGTCCTTTGGTGAAAAGAGACTCACCTGGTAGGCTCTGGGTGCATCTCAGTAAGAGGTGAGACCACTCCAGAGACTGAGACACTGGTGGCATCCATTGTTGTGACCTAGTACAGGTGTGCTGACACAGACACTAGCAGACGCCATTGAAGTTCTTCTCCTGGCCTATTAGCCCAGGGGTCTGCCACACCCACTAGAGCACAGATTTAATCCAGTTCATACAGGGCAGGCAGCCTGTCCTAGGAACCCGCCCCACCCAACAGCAAGCCCTCAGGCTACTTGTCGGCCTGTATAGACTGGCTGCCTTGATCCTCTACAGGCAGATGAGTGTGTCCACCTCATGTGTCACATGGGCAGGGCCCGTGTGAGGACCAGGTGAACTGTCGGGGGGGGCATTGGTGGAGAGGTGGGGGCCTCTGCAGTGGGGCAACTGGGTATGCTCCAGGGGATTGGAAAGTGCACGGACCAGGACTGAGTTGATGTTGTGTGTGGACAGGTAGGGGGTGGGGCTTATCAGTGGCAGAAGACCTGTGCTTCACAAACAGCCACAAAGAGGATCAGCCCCACCTACCAAAGCCTGAAACAATTTGGTGCTCCTGTGTCTAGGGCCAGCCCCACTCAGCTGCAATCCTAAGAAAGCTGACAACAGCCTTGCAGGCCTGAGGCCTACAGCAACTGTAAGCCCCTGAGCCTAACGACCAGCTACACTGGGTACCTACCCAATTAACAGGAAAACTGCAACAGAAGGGTGCTATTAGACCTTGAAGCCAACGGCCCTGGGGCTCCCCAAACCCGATTTATAAACAGCTGGCCAGGGAAGGAAAGACTAGACTTCCTGCGTACCTGCAGTAAGAGCAAGCCTGCCACAGCAGAAGGACACAAGTAGCCTACATAGGAGTCACTCCTGAATCATTTGGACTGGTGACTAGAGGGAAGCACACTGCTAGGCCTCAAAAAGGCGTCTCTTACATGAGGCCACTTCTCCAAGATCAGGAGACATAGGTGACTCACCTAATACATAGATATAAGCACAGAGAAAAGAGGCATAATGAGGAGGCAAAGGAATACATTCCAAGCAAGGGAACAGGACAAAACCCCAGAAAAAGATCTAAATGAAACAGAAATAAGCAATCTACCTGACAAGGAGTTAAGCAAAAACTCATAAGGATGCTCACTGACCTTGGGAGAAGACTGGATGAACACAGTGAGAACGTCAACAAAGAAGTGGAAAATATAAAAAGGAACCAATCAGAAACGAAGAAGACAATACTGGAAATGAAAGATTCACTAGAGGGACTCGATAGCAGAGTAGAGGATACAGAAGAATGGATCAGCGAGCTGGAAGAAAGACTAGAGGAAATCATCCAAGCTGAACAGATAAAAAAAAAAGAATTAGACAAAATGAGAACAGTCTAAGGGACCTCTGGGACAAAATCAAGCACACTAATATTCGTATTATAGGAGTCACAGAAGGAGAAGAGAGAGACAAAGGGGCAGAGAATCTATTTGAAGAAATAATAGCTGAAAACTTTCCTAACCTAAGGAAGGAAACAGACACCCAAGTACAGGAAGCACAGAGAGCACCAAACAAGATAAGCCCAAAGAAGCCCACACCAAGACACGTTATAATTAAAATGTCCAAAATTAAAGACAAAGAGAGAATCCTAAAAGCTGTGAGAGAAAGGCAACAAGTGACATACAAAGGAAAGCCCATAAGGCTATCAGCGGACTTATCAGCGGAAACGCTACAGGCTAGAAGAGAGTGGCATGACATATTTAAAGTGCTGAAAGGAAAAAACCTACAGCCAAGAATACTCTATCCAGCAAGTTTATCATTCATAATGGAAGAAGAGATAAAGAGCTTCCAAGACAAGCAAAAATTAAAGGAGTTTATCACCAAAAAACCAGTTCTACAAGAAATGCTGAAGGGACTTATTTAAGTGGGAAAGAGAAGACCACAAATAGGGATAAGAAAATTATCAAAAAAAAAGGCAATAAAATCACTGGTAAAGGCAAAAATATAGTGAAGGTAGCAGATCAACCACCTATGAAGATAATATGAGGATTAAAAGACAAAAGTTCTAAAATTACCTATTTCAACGATAAGAGGGTAATTGATAGACACACACAAAATAAGAGATTATACATGATATCTAAAACATAAAATGTGGGAGGAAGGGAGTAAAAGACTAGAGCTTTTAGAAAGAGGTCAAGCTAAAGAGACCAACTCAATATAGATTGCTATATACGTAGAATATTATATAGGAACCTCATGGTAACCACAAACCAGAAGCCTATAATAAGTAAACAAATAAGTAAGAGGAAAAAACTCAAGTATATTAATAAAGAAAGCCATCAAACCACAAGGGAAGAGAGCAAGAGAAGAAGAAAGGAACAGAGAAGAACTACTAAAACACCCAGAAAAAAAAGTAACAAAATAATGATACATATTTATCAATAGCTACTTTAAATGTCAATGGACAAAATGTTCCAATCAAAGGGCATAGGGTGGCCAATTGATAAAAAAACAAGGCATAGGGTGGCTGATTGGATAAAAAAACAAGAACCATATATATATGCTGCATACAAGAGACACACTTCAGATCTAAAGATACTCACAAACTGAAAGTGAAAGGACGGAAAAAGATACTCCATGCAAATGGCAAAAACGAAAGAAAAACAATTAGAAAATATCTGCTTCATGCTTGATATATATATGCTAGTTAAGCTTGGGCCTCCAATTCTACTGATCAAAGTAGGGTTCAGTCTTCAAATTAGGGTTTCTGTACCCTAGGGTGTGCCTATGACAACCTATCAATCCATTTAGAGTCAACAGAAACTATTAGTACTTTTTATATTTAATTTTATATCATCTAATTAAATTTATATTTTTTAGTTCTATAATGTTTATCTTTATATTTGGAACACTTCTTTTAAGTCTAATTTCAAAGCACAAATATATTTTTAACAAAATTGGGATCAGAATATATATATATCCATATACACATATATATGCACATAGATATATAACATGTGTGGTTTAGTATTACTTTCTTTACTGAGCATTTTATCATAAGCATTTTCTCAGGCATTGAAATGAGCATTCAATGCTACTTGAAAAAATAAATTTATTGAATACGTTGTATGGATGAACTATAAATTCCATTTAACTGTAATCCCTAGTTGAAAAATCAGGTTGTTTCCAATTTTAACTATTTTAAATAAAGTTATGATGAACACCCTTGCACACAAATACTTTATTTCTTTAGAAGTGGAATTATTGGGCCAAAGAGTATGAACATATTTAACACTTATGATATGGATACTGTGCTATTTTTACAAATGTAAAAATTTTTAATGGAAAAAATACTTGCTGATTGTTACTTTGCCCCCTTCCCATTACATTTTAACAGCTAGAGCAATCATTTTCAATGTACTATTGTTACTAAAAAAAAATCTATTCCTCTGACCCTATATTTATCTCTTCAAATTAATGTCATGATAAAAGATGTTCTCTTAGAAAAATCAACCTATTTATGTTAGGCCTTTGTATTTCTGGGTAGAAGTAAAGGACAAGGAATTCATAAGTTTTCAATTATACAGTCCTTTATTTCTGAGAGCTGTAGCTAATCCCTTCCTCCAAAACCACTGTTGAAAGCAATTACAGAGCTAAGAAATCCTGGGAAAACATCAAGATTCAACCACATCACATGGAGCCATCATATTGCCATCTTCATCCTTGATTGAGACCAACTGGAAATAAAGCACAAAACTTCAGAAACGTTATTACAATTCTTTAACTTTTCTTCTCAACTCATGCCAAGGTGTAGTGTAGATCATCATCCAGCTAGCAGATGCTATGGGCAGAAAATGAGGAAACATTTAAAAACACAAGCTTTAATAACAATTATGAAATAAGACATACCTTGAAGACTGAGGCTGCTCTGAGTACGATTTAGTTTGGAAGGATCAAGTGTTGATTTGAAGGGTTTGTTTGATTATACAAAAGGGAGTCTAATCTTAATCATCTTTCCTACAGAAACACACAGAAATGTAAAAAATCAAAGAGAATAGGTATAATTGTGTTGAATTTGTTAACTAATATTGCTAAAATGTCCATACTACCCAAAGCCATCTACAGATTCAGCGCAATCCCTATCAAAACACCAATGACATTTTTCACAGAACTAGATCAAATAGTCCTAAAATGTGTATGGAGCCACAAAAGACCCCAAATAGCCAAAGCAATCTTGAGAAGGAAGAACAAAGCCAGAAGTATCACGTTCCCTGATTTCAAACTATATCACAAAGCTACTATAATCAAAACAGTACAGCACTGGCACAAAAACAGACACATAGATCAATGGAACAGAACAGAGAGCCCAGAAATAAACCCATGCTAATATGGTCAATTAATGTACAACAAAAGAGGTAAGAATATACAATGGGGCAAAGACAGTCTCTTCAATAAATGGTGTTGGAAAAACTGCAAAACTACATGCAAAAAAATGAAACTAGACCACTTTCTTACACCATATACAAAAATAAACTCAAAATGGATTAAAGACTTAAATGTAAGACTTGAAACCATAAAACTCCTAGAAGACATAGGCAGCAACTCTTTGACATTAGTCTTAGCAATATTTTGGGGGCCCGTCTCCTCAGGCAAAGGCAACAAAAGCAAAAATAAGTAAGTGGGACTATGTGAAACTAAAAAGCTTTTGCACAACAAAGGAAACCATCAACAAAATGAAAAGGCAACCTACAGAACGGGAGAAGATAGTTGCAAATGATATATCTGTTCAGGGGTTAATATCCAAAATATATAAAGAACTCATACAACTCAATAGCAAAAAACAAACAATTCGATTAAAAACTGGCAGAGGACCTGAATAGACATTTTTACAAAGAAGACATACAGATGGCAAACAGACACATGGAAAGATGCTCAACATCACTATCATCATGGAAATGCAAATCAAAACCACAATGAGATATCACCTTACACCTGTCAGAATGGCTATTATCGAAAAGATAACAAATAACAAGTGTTGGCGAGGATGTGAAGAAAAGCGAACCCTCATACGCTGTTGGTAGGAATGTCAACTGGTACAGCCACTATGGAAAACAGTATGGAGTTTCCTCAAAAAATAAAAAACAGAACTACCATACAATCCAGAAATTCCACTTCTTGGTATTTATCTGAAGAAAACGAAAATACTAATTTGAAAAGCTATATGTACCATGTTCATTGCAGCATTATTTACAATAGCCAAGATATGGAAGCAACCTAAGTGTCCATTGATAGATAAATGGATAAAGAAGATGTGGTCTATATATTCAATGGAATATTATTCAGCCACAAAAAGGAATGAAATCTTGCCGTTTGTGACAATGTGGATGGAACGATGGGTATTATGCTAAGTGAGATAAGTCAGACAGAGAAAGACAAATATCCTATGATTTCACTCATATGTGGAATCTAAAAAAACAAAATAAATGAACAAACAAAACAAACTTACAGATACAAAGAACAAACTGGCAGTCGCCAGAGGGGAAGGGGGTATGGGGATGGGCAAAATAGGTGAAAGGGATTAAGACGTACACACTTCCAGTTATAAAATACATAAATCACAGGGATGTGATGTACAATATAGGGAATATAATCAATAATATAATAACTTTGTAGGTTCCTAAGTACATGGTTCCTAGACTTGTTGTGGTGATCATTTCATAAGTGTCAAATCACTACGTTGTACACCTGAAACTAATAAAATATTGTATGTCAGCTATACTTCAATTAAAAAAAATACAACCAAGCATTTTTTTTAAATAGCTACCTCTATAGAAAGGGAGGGAATAAAGTGGAGGAGACAAGGGTTAGAAGTTGGACTTCTATGTCCATACCTAGTATTATAAGTTTGATTTTGGAACCATGTAAGAATACAACATAATTGGAATAGAAAAATAATTAAATTAAGATAATAAAATTGCAATAATAATGTAATCCCTGAAAATAAGGAGCAAAATGAGATAAATTAACAGGTGTATTGATTTTGCAGCATAATCACAAAGAGAAGAAGAATTATTTCAAGTGAATTTAAACCATGTTAATTTAGTTATACATCCCTAGTGGTATATATCCTATGCTCAAAAAGAGACAAAAATAATATTTTCAGTAATCATATTTCTGCTGGTGATAGTAGCTGGTGGTGGTATTATCTGGAGGCCATCTTGCAGGATAAAGTAAGCGATTAATTATGTTGGAGTCATTGGGAACCAGGGCATTTTGCATGGGGGAGAGAGAAGAATAAGTAAAATTCATGTATTCCTAAACTTGATTTTGTAGTATTAATTTACCTTAAAAAGATTATATACACTGTATATGTGTGTGTGTGTGTGTGTGTGTGTATTTCCAGAGAAAAATGCCTAGACACAATGACCATCCTAGTGGCTAGATCTATCTATAACTATCTATACGAAAAGGGAATAATAAAATTAGACTATAATCATTCTGCAGCCCCTACTGACTTAATGGATCTAGGCAATAATCATCAACATCAGCTAAAAATCACAAAAAAAGAGACAATCTGATTTGATGTGTCTCTTGATGGAGGTTTAAACCATCACCTGTAAAGTATTCTTGAAAAAAAATTTGAATGGAATGTGATCAAGCCATCAGATATAATGCCAATTTACAGGAAATTCAAGAAAGCATGTTAAAAGAAAAAAGACCATGAGAATATCATCTGCAAAATCCAGATGGTAAGAAACTCTACAGGATAAATGATGTTGTCTCTTCAACAAATAAATTACAAGGAAAAGAAAAGAGGGAGGAGAAACCTCTAGATTTAAAACTACTAAAGAGATATATAAACCAATTCTAATGTATAGATCTTATTTGGTTCCTGATATGTATATATGTGGCGATATATACATATATACATGTGGATATATATCTCTCTCCACATGACAATCAGGAAAATTTGGTCTCTGACTAAATATCATAATAAGAAATCATTGTTAACTTTTTAGATGTGATAAATGGTACTATGTCTTAAAAGGTAAGCATATTCACCTTTAAATTTACACTCTGAAATATTAAAAGATGAAATATGATGGCTGGGATTTGCTTCAAAATAATCTAGTGCGGTGGTAGGGATATAGATAGAACAAACTTGGACATGAGCTGATAATTGTTGAAGCTGGGAGGTAGGTACATGGGAGTTCATCATACTATTTCTCTATTTTGTGTATGTTTGAAGTTTCCTATTATAAAACTAAGAAAAGCAAAATGAAGGAATTACAGGGTTTACCAATTCTTCTTTAATTTCACACTTAAGAAAATATATGCTATAGGAAAAGATAATAGCATTATCATTCATTCATCCATTCAACAAATATTTGAAAGCCCAGTGTACAAGAAGGAATCAAAATGTATAAGTTCCCTCTAGCTTCAAAGAGTTTATAAACCATTAATACCATATTATATATTTTTCTTTAAAAGAAATGGATCAATTGTTTATAAAGAATAGAGTTCTCTTCTCCATCAGGATCATTAATAATACCATGAAATGCCTTCCCTTTTTCCTTTTCCTCCCTCAGAGTTAGCATAACCCATGTGCAGAGGATAGTAAAGGCTTAAAAGATGTGCTTGAAATTTCAGCTTCAGTGATCACTGATCAGTTGAAATAGCCATAGCTTTTGGTGCAGTCCATGATTTCAGCCTCACAGCTGAAGTCAGAAGAAAGTTTAAACTATAGGATTTGTTTGGAGGTAGGAGTTAGAGAGGAGGAAGAAAGATCTTCCAGTTAATGTTACCAGGAAATCCATCTTTTCACTCCAAATAAATGGATTTCTTGAAAGAAAACTATTTTCCTATCCCACTGAGAATAAAAGAAGAAATACAAGAGCCATCGCACTGAATGAAGTGCTCAGCCAAAGGCACAGACATGAGCAGGACAAAAGAAACTGATGGCTCATGAGTAGAGAGAAAAGAGCAGAGGACAAAGAAAAGAAGAATGCAAAAAGTGATGCTCTGAGAGATCAGAGCCAGTTTCATCATAAGAAAGCAAGCGAAGTGGGCAAAAGAGATTTGACAAAGCAGAAGAGAGCAATTAAAAGAAAATAAGAGACAAATGCAGTTACAGCCACTCAGATTTTGGGAAAGATTGAAATACAAAAAAACTCTCCTTTGAACACGTTCACATATTGTGGGTTGCAAGATCACTTTTAACTAGGTTAATATGTTTAATTAAAGTCCTTAATAAGTTTTCATTATTCTGAATTGTAGACTGTATTAAGATTTCCCAAATAATAACTTTTGTGGCAATAAGTAAGCACCAGTAAGCTACTGATTACATAAATCACGAGGGATGCTAATGACCCATAGTTGCTAATTCACATTTAGCCAGAGACTTATGATTCCCGATTGATTATGTACCTACACCTTTCCCTACTTAATAAATAGAGAAGGAAGCTAAACCAGACTTTCTGGGTGAGAAAACACCCTGAAGTTGGAATTTTGATTAAGATTCGGCAACACAATGGAATATCATGCAATCTTAAAAATAATAATTATAATGACCAGTTGGAAAATGGTGCAACATTTATTATAGAATATTAAGTTCCAATAGCAGAATACAAAATATGAGTATGTTTGTACATTAAAAACTATAACTATTTAATGCTAGGTCATCCATGTGTAAAGTAATATTTCAAAATCAAACGAGTCAGGATGGTAGAAGTGTGAATTATTTCATTTTTATAAAACTTACTTTACAGTTTTTATTTATTAAAAGAGTAGAAAGAAGCAAAGAGTAACTGGAAAGGTTTGAGATTTTTAAGTAACAGGAATATACCAATTTTTAAGGAGCTCAAAGAGTAAATAAATTCCCTCTCCATGGGAGAAACACTGAAAGCATATCTGCTCAGAGCTTTGCCTCATCCTATGTCAAGCCTGATAAGTGGGAGACCAAATTCTCATTAGTGTCCAAAGCAAAATAAGGAACTGCCATTTTTGACACTCTGGTAGCTAACACGTATTTCTAGACTGACATAGTCGAGAAGTGAGAATGAGTATCAGAATCAAGTACAGAATCTCCTCCCCTACTGATAACCAGGAACCAGGCTCATACTTTGTGTCTTTAAAATAAACACCAATCTGTACATGTCTCTAATAATATCTAGACCAGTGATGTCCAGCAGAAATATAATGTGAGCCACAAAGCTAATTTTAAATTTTCCAGTGGCCACATCTTGAAAAGTAAAAAAAAAAAAAAAAAAAAAAAAAAAAGGTGAAATTAATTTTAATAATATATTTCTCAAATCAAATATATCCAAAATATTATCATTTAAACATGAAATCAAATATTTAAAATTATTAAGATATTTTACATTCTTTTTTATACTAAGTCTTTGAAATCAGTGTATATAGCACTTCTAAATTCAGAGTATACACCTTTCAAGTACTCAATAGCCATATGTGGCTACCGAACTAGACAGTACAACTTTAGATCTGTAGACGATAATTTTGTTAAGTGATTCTTTTAACCAAAGAATGTTTCTGGTAAATTTGGAGAATTTCTACTAAACGATGAAATACAATGACAGTTTAATAACAATAGTGAAAATGAACCTCCAGACTAGCAGAGACTGTTATTATGGCTGCATGTTTGCAGTTTCAGCAGCTTTCTTCCTGTGAGTTGTATTGTAGTGGTAGTAAAACTACTCGTTAATTATGTACTATTTCTTCTATTACTTTGTTAAGTTGGTTCTATACTTAAGCACCTTAAAAGTCTCCCAAAGTGAAACTACATTCTTCATCTATCATTATACTCTACTTACTTAAGACACACTGCATTTAAATGATTTGTTTTATTTTCATCACAAATACAGGTAATTTCATTGCTATTTTTAGGATAATTGCTTTTTCACTTTGTTTTACTTTCATTATATCTTATTATAGATTCATTCCGTTAGTAAATACTTATTGAACATCTATTCTGTAGTCACTTTTATAAGTAAGGAGGATACAGTGAGAAGAAAGACAAATACTCTGTCCTTCTGGAGTTTTCATTCTAGCAAGGGAGATACTACAATGACTGTACTGTACTTTAAAATATTTTGGAACAGTGTGATTGTAAACGTGTATTGTTTTGTTAAACTTCAATTCTAAAAACAATCAGTTGCCTTAATTAAGATCCTATATTCCTGGAGTGGTCAGTTAGTATAATATCACAGACTATACTCCAAAGGATGCTACTACAAGTTCTTCTCTTATCCTATCAAGACCAACACCCCATGCTTTGTTAATTAGCACACTGTAAGTCAAAAGGAGTGATTTTAGTGAAATTAGTGACCTTTTAATTAACATGATGAAGGGTTTGAAGTGAGCTTTCTGTGACAAAGATAAAGCTATTCAAGAAATATGGACTGCATAAAAATATTTTAGAGGCACTGCCAACATTTACATGAACAGAGTATTAGAAACCATTAGGCCCATTGCATTTGCAGTTAGAGATGGCACCCAAGGCTTGATTTCTAAACATTTCTAGGTCCAGCTATTCATTCAGAGAATTTCTCATTGCCTGATGCAACCACAGGTAATAAAATCCCGACTCTAGGATACTGTTATGTCTGCCCTAATAGAATCTTTCATGCAAGGTAGTGGTCAAAACATCTGAAAGTACAGAGGGCTGAAGCTTTAAAAAGCTTAAAGAATGGGTTGAATTAACTACTTTGTGCCTGCTTGCTAATGAATACTTATTTAACTAAGGTCTGTACATGTAGCAGGATTTGTTTTGAGACTTGCTTTCATTATGACATGGTAGTAAGGCTGCAGATGAATAGCTAACCATTTTCCACTAAAAACTTCCTCAGCAGCTACTGTTGTTATCTACCAAAGAGAACCTTAAAAATGTGTATGACCAAATAAACTTAGGTAAGTTCATCTAAGAGGAGAAAATAAATAAGCACATAAAAGAATAAATAAATAACATAGTCTCAGATAATAATAAGGGCTATAAAAAAAAAAGTAAGAAGCAAAAATATAGAGATTGGGAGATCAGAGAGAACCTCTCTGATAAGCCAGTATTTGAGCATAAAAAACCCAAGCCATAATTTACTTTTAAATAGCAGGTTGGTTTCCCCACCCCGCCCCCAGAAACAACCACTGAATCTATTTAAAGAAATAAACCCCAAATGTAAATCTCAAATTATTCCCAAAAATAAAATTTCATGGAACCTGAGCTTAAAATAATAAATTACAAAACACAAAAGAAAATAAGCCACTACAGGTAAGAATCAGTAGAAACAAGAAACAGCAAAAAATAGGCTTATAAAGACTATAAATACTGGAGTTACCAGACACAGAATACAGCATAAAGATATGAAATACATTTTAAAAAATAAGAGATGTTACTGAAATGTCTAAGAAATAACAGACTATCAAAAATAACCAGAAAATGTATTGAAAAATTACTTCTACAATTAAAAATATTGTAATAATTGGATAGAATAAATGGACAGGATAAACAGCAGCATATTAGACACAGGTGAAGAGGAGAATTAGTAATGATGAACTAGGTAATTGAACCTAACCCTCTAGCCAAGAACAATTAGAAAAGCTGGGAAAAATATTTTTTGTTTTTTAAAGGAAGTAAAGATATACTACTCGGTGAAGAATTTAGGGGAGGGAGAGAGTGGAAAGAGAAGAGCCAAGGAAAGAAGGAAACTAAGGAGCCAGCCCTGGTGGTCTAGTGGTTAAGATTCAGTGCTTTCACCACCACAGCCCAGGATCATTTTCTGGTTGTGTAAACACACCACCCACAGTTGTCATACTGTGGCAGTGGCTCACAGAGAGAACTAGAAACTAACAACTAGGATATACAACCATGCACTAAAGCTTAAAGAAAAAAAAAGAAGGAAACTAGGATAGTGAGCAAAGGAGATAAAAGAGAGAATGGAGGAGTAGCACTATTCGAAGAGATGACAGCTGAGAAATCTCTAAACTGAGGAAAGATATCAAGCCACAGATTCCAGAAGCATTAATAATCCTTAGCAGACAAATACAAAGAAAATCAGCTGTGATGGTTAATTTTGACCTTAGCTAGGCCATGGTACCCAGTTTTTGGTCAAACATTAGTCTGGATGTTGCTGTGAAGATATTTTTCAGATGTAGTTAACATTTAAATCAGTAGATTTTGAGTGAAGCAGATTACCCTCCATAATGTGGGTGGGATCCATCCAATCAGCTCAAAGTCTTAAGAGAAGACTGAGGTATCTAAGGAAGAAGACATTTTGCCTTCAGACTGCCTTCAGGCTCAAGCTGCAACATCAACTTTTCCCTGGGTCTCAGCCTGCTGGCCCGTCCTGAAGATTTTGGACTTGCCAGTACCTACAATACATAAGCCAAATCCTTAAAATCTCTCTCTTGGAGAGAGAGAGAGAGAAAGAGAATATCTCTCTATGTATCTAGATAGATAGAAAGATAGCTAGAAATAGAGATAAGATATATATCTACAGATATATAAGTTATAGATGTATAAGTTATATATCTATAGATATATGGATAGATATAGATATAGATGTATATCTACCTATAGATATAGATATAGACATAAGATAGATATTTCTAGATATGTGTCTATCTATATATCAGTATCTATGTAAATAGATAGACCTTATTGGTTCTGTTTCTCTTAAGAATCCTAATACAACACCTAGGCACATCACAGAAAACTTGGTAAAGCCATAGATAAAAAGGAAAATCCTAATATAGCTAGATGTAACAAACAGATTCATTCCACAGAAGTAGCAATAAGACTGACAGTTGACTTCTGAACAAAACAATGGAAGCCATGTCAATGTAATTAAAATTTTAAAGTGCTGAGCCTAACATAGAATTTTATCCCACTTCTAAAAATTAAGGTAAAATAAAAACATTTTCAGACATACACTAGAAGAATCAATTAATCACTAGCAGATGTGCACTAGCATGTTCTTCAGGCACAAAGAAAGTGCTCTTAGGTAGAAGAAGATATAAGAAGGAATGAAAATCAAACAAATGGGTAAAAAGGTAGGTACATATTAAAAGAATATAATTATATAAAACAACTATTAAAATATATTGTGTGGTTTAAAATATATATAGAATTAAAAATATGTGACTAAAATAGTAAGTTTGGAGAAGAATAAATTGAGTTAAAGAATCCTATGGTCATTGTATTATTCAGACAGAGAAAAAAGCACTAATTTATATTAGACAATAGTAAGCCAACAATGCATATTATTGTTTCTAGAATAACTACTAAAATAATAGTTTTTAAAATTGTATAAAGCAAGTAATGAACACTGAATGACTAAAACGTAGTAAGTCGATTCAAAAGAAGGCAAGAAAGAGGAAAAAAGTATGAGAAAACTAAAAAGCAAAGAGAAAGGTAGCAGGGGCGGCCCCATGGCCAAGTGGTTAAGTTCGTGAGCTCCACTTCAGCGGCCTGGGGTTCACCAATTCAGATCCTGGGCGTGGACCTACACACCACTCATCAAGCCATGCTGGGGTGGCATCACACATAGAAGAGCAGGAAGCACTTACAAGTAAGATATACAACTATCTCCTGGGGCTTTGGGGAGAAAAAAAAAGGAGAAAGATAGCAGATTTAGGCCTAAATATATCATACATTACATCAAATGTAAATAGACAATTAAAAGGCAAAAACAGTAACTATATGCTGCTTGCAAGTGACACACCTTAAATATAAGGATACAGAAAGGTTGAAAGTAAAAGGATAAAAAGATATACATATATTAACCAGAAGAGGCCTCTATATCTATATTAATATTAGAAAAAATAGACTAATGATGAAGCATTAATAGAGTTAGAGAGATATTTCATCATCATAAATGAGTCAGTTTACTAAGAAGATATAACAATTCTAAATTGTCATACATCTCATAACATAGCCCTAAAAATATTTAAAGCAAAACTTGACATCACTAAAGGATAAACAAACAAATTCACAATCCTAGTGCAATATTTTCACACACCTTTCTCAGTAACTCATAGAAAAACCAGACGAAAAAATCAGTAAGGAGAAGCTTTGAAAAGCATGGCTAACAAACTTGCCCTTATTTACACATGTGGAGCATTGAATCCCAAAACTGCAGGGTACACATCCTTCTCAAGAGCACTTGGAGCATTTAAAAAGCTGCCCATATATCAATGTATGCTCTCTGATCACAATAGAATTAAACTAGAAGTAAATAACAAAAAGATAGCTAGAAAATCTTTCATATATTTGGAAATTGAGCAGTACTTAAATGACCTATGGTTCAAAGAAACAATCATGACAAAAATCAGAAAGTATTTTCAACCAAATGATAATTTCAACAAACAAACAAAGTATCAAAACTTATGGATCCAGCTAAAGCTATGCTTAAGGGGAAATTCATAGAGTTAAATGCATGTATCAGAAAGAAAACTTGAAAAACAATGATTTAAGCATCTGTCTCAAGAAGTTAGAAAAATAATAGCAAATTAAAACAAAAACGTAGAGCTAAGGGAAAATTAAGGGCAGAAATTAGTAACATAGAAATCAAGCAACCAACACACTCTTGAAAAACAAGATGGAGAACTCACTCCATCGTACATTAACTTACTCCACAGCTATAGAAATTAAGACATTATGGTACTGGCACAAAGACAGACAAATAGAACAATGGAGCAGAATTCAGAGTCCAGAAACAAACTCCCACACGTATACAGACACTTGGTTTATGACAAATGTGGTACTGCAGAGCAGAGGAGAAAGCGTGGCATTTTCAATAAATGGTGCTGAGTCAAATTAATATATACATGGAAAATATAAGAAACTTGACTCCTGGGGCTGGCCCCGTGGCTGAGTGGTTAAGTTCGCTCACTCTGCTGCAGCGGCCCAGGGTTTCACCAGTTCGAGTGTTGAGCGTGGACATGGCACCGCTCATTGACCCATGCTGAGGTGGCATCCCACACGCCACAACTAGAAGGACTCATAACTAAAAATACACAACTATGTACCAGGGGGCGTTGGGGAGAAAAAGAAAAAAATAAAATCTTAAAAAAAAAAAGAAACTTGACTCCTATCTCACATAATATATAAAAATAAATTCAGGAATCTAGTGGATCTAAATATGAAATAAAAAAAACTTTTTAAAAGGTTCTAGAAGATAACTTAGGAGATTAACTTCATGATCTAGGAATAAGGTAATAATATTTTTAAACCAGACATAAAGAACAATAACCATTAATGTTATATTGCATTAAAACTAACAACAACTTTTCATCAAAAGACACTAGAAAAAGGTGGGGCTGGCCTGGTGGCATAGTGATTGGGTTTGCACATTCTGCTTCAGCAGCCTGGGGTTTAGCAGGTTCAGATCCCAGGGACGGACCTACACACCACTTGTTAAGCCATGCTGTGGTGGCATCCCACATGCAAAGAGGAGAAAGATTAGCATGGATGTTAGCTCAGGGACAATCTTCCTCAAGCAAAAAAAAAAAAAGAGGAAGGAAGATTGGTAACAGATGTTAGCTCAGGATCAATCTTCCTCAAAAAAAAAGAGTGAAAAGGAAAACCTCAGACTGGGAAAAGACATTTGTAATACATATAACAAACAAAGGGCTCATATCTAGACTACAGAAAGGATTCCTATGAATCAATAAGTGAAAGACAGATGTGTTAGTCCGGGTGTTCTCAGAAGCAGATGCCAAGATGGGATTAAATGTGCAAGGATTTATTAAGGGAAATATCTGTGAGAGAAATTTAATTTAACTCACAAGAAAGTGTTTTCACACTTTCAGCCCCATAAAGGACATAGATTTTTTAAAAAAAAAACATTCATTTATGTACATTTCTGTGGAAAAGTGATAGACTTCTAAACATAAAATAAATTATATTACAATAAAATATAATAGAAGTAGAATGGAATTAGGAGTTCATGGAGAAAAGTGAATGATGTAAAACTCCTAGTTAGAGTTTTAATTTGAAATGATATATAAAAAAGAAATTGGAAGAGACTGAGTTTACCTGGAACTAAGTAGATTACATTTTCTGCTATAAAGAGAGTTCAAGATGGAGACCAATTTCAGTCCCCACCCCACCTCCAAGTTTGTGGCTGCTGAAAATTTACACTCTCTATGTGCATAATTGAGAGCATTTTTACTTACATAATATTTAATCAAAATGGAAAAAATCAGCATATCTATATATTCAAGCATATGCTTTGCCTGTTGTAAGTAAAGTCCTTCGGGAATTGCTTTAAAAATTAGTTTTTATAACGACGACAAATATAGTGTAAATAAATATAATCTACTTTTTAATGGTTTTAAGTTCTCAACTTATATCCAGGCAGGAGCTTGCGCACCTCACAGGAGCTACGTCATTCTTTGTAGTAATTGCTACTGCACAAAGGAAAAAACGAAACCATGAAGAGAAATGCAGTAGCCCATTTAGGGCTGAGCATGAATACGAAATGGAAGTGTAAGAGAATAAATAGGTTGTAGAGACAGAATGAAGGGACTCTTCCTTAAGTGAAAATGTAATCATCTCGAGTACTTATGATGCACTGCACGGATGTTTATTTATATAAGAACATGTAAATATATACATCTGTTTAATTAAACGCACATTATAAATCCAGTGCTTTGGAATTGAAATGTAAGTACTATTCTAGCTAAGAGTCTCTTAACCACATAAAACGCACAATATGACATACAGCTTTTGGGAGTTTTGTTTTGCAGAAAAATAAGTTATTTGGAAAAATCTTAGAATATGTGGAATCATGCTACATCCTTAATAATATTAATCCAGAATATTTGAGGAATATAGTTTGAAGTTACAGAAAAAAGCAGGGCTATGAATTCAAAAAGAACTGAGCTCATATCATAGCTCTCCAACTTAATAGTTGTATGTCCTTAGACAAGCCACTTAACTTCTATGAGCCTCAGGTTTTTTTCCGTAAAACTGGAGAAGCTAATATCTAACATAATAGGATATTGGAATGGGGCTTTTCTTGCTTGAGATATCAAAATAATAAACATCAGAACACAGATGTGAAACTAGACTCCTTCACCAACCCCACTCCTACAGAGTTACTAAGGAAATAGTCCATGACTCTTTTCTCAGTTATATTTTGCTGCATAACAAACCATCTCACAACTCAGTGCTTAAAACTACAAACATATATTATTTCTCACACTTCTGTGAATTGTCTTGGTAGTTCTGGTCTG
Source organism: Equus caballus (assembly GCF_041296265.1). Lineage (NCBI taxonomy): Eukaryota > Metazoa > Chordata > Mammalia > Perissodactyla > Equidae > Equus > Equus caballus. The sequence goes on from NC_091715.1 coordinate 18,549,590, forward strand.
GGCCAGCTTGGCTGGGCTAGATGATCTAGAATGGCTTCATTCACACATCTGGCTGTTGACTTGATGTCAGATGGGGTAATAGGAAGAGCCTGGCCACACGACTCTCATCATCCAGCAGGCTAGTCTAAGCTTTTTCACACAGTGGTAAGCACACAGTTCCCAAGAGAGACAAGAAAGGTCAAGCCCCACTGTGCAAGCAGTGTTTAAGTCTCCTTGCACCACAATTACTACTGTCCCATTGGCCAAAGCAAGTCTCATGGCCAAACTACCACAACTCTTGAATCCCTCAGAAAGATAAGAGATATAAAAAGGGATTTAAGAACACAGTCCCAGCTGCTAGTCAGATCTTGATAAATATATGTTGAACGCATGAATAAATGAATGAAAGAAAAAAACTGAGAAGATGGTGGTGCCATTAACCAAAATAGGAGCTTAGGAAAAGAAGCAGGCTTGGCATTAATAGAAAAGAGTGAATTCCATTTCAAATACATAGAATCTTGAGATACTCATAAGACATTCAAGTAAAGACATCCCATAGACAATTGGATATACATTTCTGGAGACTTGTGAAAGGATTTCCTGGAGCTATTTTAGAAATTAAAAATAAACTTCTTATTTGGATCAGTCCTTTATGATTATCCTTTATTTACAATTGTATCCTACATAGCAATGGGCTTAAAATATTAAATTTCCTCAAATCTAAGATGTATTTTCCACATTTTAACAGTTCATTTAAGATGTGTGTTACATCCATGTGTACATTTAACATGATCATATTCCTTTCTTTATGAAAAGCTGATGTTAAATCAATGCAACATCTTAAAATTTATAGCATCTTAAAATAAAGGAACTATGATTAACTGTAAACCCTTGACCTGCTGTGTCTAGGAGTAGATTTTAACCCATTAGGTAAGGGTATTTTCAGTCCAGACTCAGTCAAGAAGTTTCTCTTGATCTTTCTGCAAAACCTGTTCCACGCTCACCCATCTCAGAAAAAGCCACCACTATTCAGCCCGTTGATAAACTTAGAAACCTCACAGATATTCTTGATTCCTTCTTCCTCATCTGAAATATTCAGTCCATTGCCATATACCACTAAATCTACCTCCAAAATATGACTCAAACACATCTCTACCAGCCTAGGTCAAGCAACCATCATCAACAACCTGGACTATTTTGATAGCCTCTGAGCTGGTCCTCTTGCTTTCACTCTGGCCTTCCTGCTCTCCACTTTCCAAAAGGCAGCCAAAGGATTTTTTTAAGGTAAGGTACATCATATTATTCTCCTACTTAAAATTCTGCAAATTCCCATTGCACTTAGGATAAAATCCAAAATGACGCCCACAGCCTTCCATGAATTTCAAGCCTCTGCCAACATTTTTAACCTGATCTTGCACCGCTCTCCACTTTGTTCCATTAAAACTGACATATTTTCAGTTTTCCTAATTTTTATTAAGCTCTTTCCCTCCTCAGAACCTTAATGCATGCTATTCTCTCTGCCTGGCCTACTTCTCCACTCTCTTCCCCCCGTTCACCCATACTTATCTTTTAGGTCTCAGCTGAAGTGTCACCTCTTCAAAGAACACTTCCGTGATCTTTCTACCCAAACGGATTATATTTACGTCCATTATCTTACCTGACTCCATCCGTTCTTTTCATTTAAAGCAATTATCAACATTTCTAATATATATATATGTGTGTATATATTCATGTGTTCACACATGTATATATGTGTATTTGTGTATATATGTATGCATGCATGCGTATAGTTTATTTTTGTATCCCCGACTGGACCATGAATTTCATGAGGGCAAAAACTGTGCCTGACTGTCTTGTTCACTATCCAATGCTTCACATCCTGCCCAGAGCACAGTAAACACTTAATAAATATTCCTGAAGGAATAAACAAAGAAATAACCAAAACATCCTCATACAAATGAACAAAATAGTTGGTCCCAAATAAACACAGTAGCTTACGATCAGAGCAACTAGAAAATAGGGTGCTCAGGTGAATAACGGACAAAAGCCGCAGATTCTACAAACAGAACAAGAAACAATTTACAGTTAAAAAGTTAAAGCAACAGGCATAATATATTGGCAAGAAGCAAAACTTTAAATTTCCTCAGCAATACTAAGATTACAACGTTTAAAATCTAAATTCGGGGCAAAGACTGAGTATTTTCCACAAATACCAAGGGTCCTGATACAAGTAAGTAACTTCCCAAGGCTGACGGTTATGTGGCAACAATGGCAAAAGATCCAGAGGAAGGCCACAGGAGCCCAGGAATGGGAGAGGCTGCTGGCTGTCCCCCCAACAACCACTCTCCCTTTCTTCTATGTAATCCAATTTTTTTTTGGTAGTGGCCATGACTGATATAGGCAAAGTTTCAGAAGCATAGAGAAGAAAGCTGTGTGTCATGGCATGAGAAAAGGTTGCAGTGAGATGACATGTCTGCAGTGTTGCCAATGCATATTCTAGAATCTTGGGCCTTGAGTGTTTGCTCCACATTACAAATTTAAGCGAAGGAGGAAGGTCTCTTTTCTGGAAAGAGGGCAATGGGGTACAGTAAGGAATGAAATCAAGAGACCCAGCATCCAGGCTCTGGCTAGCTTCTTACTATCTGCAGAACCTGAGCATGGCAGCAGGCTCGTTGTGCTGGCTCATTCACATATTCTCCATGCAAAAATGTTGGCTATGAGGACTCCATGGAAACACACAGAAATCTGCTCAGGACTCCCAGAAAGATAATGAGTTGTGTCAGACCTTGAAATTTGGGTATGATCTTGCCAGATAGAGATTCTACTCAACTGTGGAGTCACATTTATCTTTCATGCCCCCAAAAATGGATCCCTGAGTCAGAGTCAGAAGTCATTCTGGATCTGCTGTTAGTTGGTTGTGTGATATTAGGCAAGTAATTCACTCTCTCTGGGTCTCACTTTTCCCAACTGCAAAATGAAGGAATCGAATTAGATGACCTCTTAGATCACCCTGTCTTAACCTGTGGACTTGTTCCCCCCAAGATCTTCTTTTTTTAATAAATTTTATTTTTTAGAGCAGTTTTAGGTTCACAACAAAATTGAGGGGAAGGTACAGAGAGTTCCTATATGCCCCCTGACCCCACACATGCATTATCCCCATTATCAGTATCTCCACAGAGTGGTACATTTGTTACAACTGATGAACCTACACTGATATCTCATTATCACACAAAGTCCATAGTTTGCATTATGGTTCACTCTTGGTGTTGTACATTCTATGGGTTTGGATAAACGTATAATGACGTATACACATTACAGCATCATACAGAGTATTGCCACTGCCCTAAAAATCCTCTGTGCTGTCTATTCATCCCTCCCTCCCCACTAACCCCTGGCAACCACTGATCTTTTTACTGTCTCCATAGTTTTGCCTTTCCCAGAATTTCATATAGTTGGAACCATACAGTATGTAGCCTTTTCAGATTGGCTTCTTTCACTTAGTAATATGAATTTACGTTTCCCCCATGTCTTTACATGGCTTGATAGCTCATTTCATTTTAGCACTGAATAATATTCTATTGTCTGGATGTACCACAGTTTACTTATCCATTCACCTACTGAAGGGCATGTTGGTTCCTTCCAAATTTTGACAATTATGAATAAAGCTGCTATAAATACCATGTGCATGTTTTTGTGTGGACATAAATTTTCAACAGCTTTGGGTAAATACCAAGGAGTACAACTGCTGGATTGTATGGTAAGAGTATGTTTAGTTTTGTAAGAAATTGCCAAAGTGTTGTCCAAAGTGGCTGTACCATTTTGCATTCCCGCTAGCAATGAATGACAGTTCCTATTGCTCCACATCCTTGTCTGCATTTGGTGTTGTCAGTGTTTCCAATTTTGGCCGTTCTAATAGGTGTGCAATGTTATCTCATTGTTGTTTTAATCTGCAGTTCCCTAATGACGTATGATGTGGAGCATCCTTTCAGATGCTTACTTGCCATCTGTCTATCTTCTCTGGTGAGGGTGTCTGTTCAGGTCTTTGGCCAATTTTTAAATCAGGCTGTTTTCCTATTGTTGAGTTTTAAGAGTTCTTTGTATATTTTGGATAGCAGTCCTTCTTCATAAATGTCTTTTAGAAATATTTTTTCCCAGTCTGTGGATTCTCCTTTTTTCTCTGGACAGTGTCTTCCACAGAGCAGAAATTTGTAATTTTAATTAAGTCTAGCTTATCAATTCTTTCTTTCCTGGACTGTGTCTTTGGTGTTGTTTCTAAAAAGTCATCATCAAACCATAGGTCATCCAGATTTTCTCCTATGTTATCTTCTAGGAGTTTTACAGCTTTGTATTTTACATTTAGGTCTGGGATCCACTTTGATGTAATCAAATTTTTATGCTGATTATGGCCGCCTAACTAAAGGCTGAATTTTTTTTTTAATTTTTATTTTTTTGGATGTACATCATATTTCGAATTCTGTATACATTACATCATGTTCACCACCCAAACACTAATTATAGTGCATCCCCTCACTGACCCTAATCACCCCTTTTGCCCTCCCTCCTCCCCCCTTCCCCAATGGTAACCACCAGTCCAATCTCCAATGCTATGTGTTGTGTTTTTTTGTCGTTTTTATCTTCTACTAATGAGTGAGATCATATGGTATTTGACTTTCTCCCTCTGACTTATTTCACTCAGTATAATACCCTCAAGGTCCATCCACGTTGTCACAAATGGCCAGATTTCGTCATTTCTTACGGCTGAGTAGTAGTCCATCGTGTATAAATACCACATCTTCTTTATCCATTCGTCCCTTGATGGGCACCTAGGTTGCCTCCAAGTCTTGGCTATTGTGTATAATGCCGCAATGAACATAGGGGTGCAAGTATCTTTATGCCTTTGTGTTTTCAAGTTCTTTGGATAAATACCCAGCAGTGGGATAGCTGGATCATATGGTAGATCTATCCTTAATTTTCTGAGGATAGTCCATACTGCTTTCCATAGTGGCTGCACCAGTTTGCACTGCCACCAGCAGTGAACAAGGGTTCCCTTGTCTCCACACCCTCTCCAACATTTGTTGTTTCCTGTCTTGTTAATTATAGCCACTCTGACTGGAGTGAGGTGATACCTCATTGTAGTTTTGATTTGCATTTCCCTGATAGCTAATCAGGTTGAGCATCTTTTCATATGCCTGTTGGCCATCTGTATATCTTCTTTGGAGAAATCTCTGTTCAGATCTTTTGCCCATTTTCTAATTGGATTGTTGGTTTTTTTGTTATTGAGCTGTATGAGTTCTTCGTATATTTTGGATATCAACCCCTTATCTGATATGTGGTTTGCAAATATCTTCTCCCAATTGTTAGGTTGTCTTTTCATTTTGTTGATGGTTTCCTTTGCTGTGCAGAAGCTTTTTAGTTTGATGTAGTCCCATTTGTTCATTTTTTCTTTTGTTTCCCTTGTCTGGTCAGACATGGGACTTGAAAATATGTTGCTCAGACCAATGTCATAGAGCGTACTGCCTATGTTTTGTTCTAGAAGTCTCATGGTTTTGGGTCTTACGTTCAAGTTGATTTTTGTGCATGGTGTAAGGGAATGGTCTACTTTCGTTCTTTTGCATGTGGCTGTCCAGTTTTCCCAACACCATTTATTGAAGAGACTCTCCTTTCTCCATCGTATGCTCTTGGCTCCCTTGTCGAATATTAGCTGTCCATAAACGTGTGGGTTTACTTCTGGGCTCTCAATTTTGTTCCATTGATCTGTGTGTCTGTTTTTGTGCCAGTACCATGCTGTTTTGGTTACTATGGCTTTGTAGTATAATTTGAAATTGGGGAGTGTGATACCTCCAGCTTTGTTCTTTTTTCTCAGGAATCCTTTGGCTATTCGGGGTCTTTTGTTGTTCCATATAAATTTTAGGATTCTTTGTTCTATTTCTGTAAAAAATGTTGTTGGAACTTTGATAGGGATTGCGTTGAATCTACAGATTGCTTTAGGAAGTATGGACATTTTAACAATGTTAATTCTTCCAAGCCAAGAGCACGGAATATCTTTCCATTTCTTTGTGTCTTCTTCAATTTCTTTCAACAATGTTTTATGGTTTTCGGCATACAGATCTTTCACCTCTTTCGTTAAGTTTATTCCTAGGTATTTTATTCTTTTTGTTGCAATTTTAAATGGGATTGTATTCTTAATTTCTCTTTCTGCTACTTCATTGTTAGTGTATAGAAACGCAACCGATTTTTGTACATTGATTTTGTATCCCGCAACTTGACTGTATTCCTTTATTATTTCTAAAAGTTTTTTAGTGGATTCTTTAGGGTTTTCTAGATATAAAATCATGTCGTCTGCAAAGAGTGACAGTTTCACTTCTTCGTTTCCAATGTGGATCCCTTTTATTTCTTTTTCTTGTAAAGGCTGAATTTCTAATCCTCTTTTGCTGCTATGCAGGGCCATGTGATAAAGTTCTGGCCAACAGAGTATAAAGAGAAGTTATGTATGCAAACTTGGGTTCTGACCCTTAAAAGGAGGAGCGCATTTTCATTCCTTCCCTCCTATGGCTTTTTCCATCCTGCTATCTGGAATATGAATAATATGGCCAGCCATCTTGAACTGCACAGACAAGTACAGAAGAGGGACAGAGGAGCAACAAGATAGAAGGGGACTGGATCCCTGTACAACCATGCAGAACAGTGTTGTCATACCAGCCAGGGACTACTACCTAAAAGAAAAATAAATTCCTATCTTGTTTAAGCCATTGTTAATTTGGATTTCTGTTATAGGCAGCAGAAGGTACATCCTAACTAATAGAGCAGGTCATGCAAGAGAAATCTAGACCTTGGCAGACAAGAGACCATTCTCTCACTCCTAAGAAAGGATTTTCATCTGTCCTTGAGATGGGAACTGGAAAGTAACGACAGAACTCACTTCATTTAATTTATAGTGGTTGCATATAATTAAATAATACGTATTAAAATGTTTATGGTTCCTATTAAATCAAATGTACTCATCATTCTTTTGTATTCTTCCTAAAAGTCAAAGTTACAGAGACCCTCTAGATGTGTCATAAATGAGTTTCCTGATTGGACTCTACTGCGCAATGTCAGTAAATATTTGGGGGCTGAGAATGAGCAAAACCAAGTAAGGAGCTTCTTTGTACCTAGAGCCAAGCCAAAACTCCTCTCCCTACTCTGATTCATACACTCCTTACAAAATGTTGCTTTAACAATTCATGGTATGTGCTGTACCATAACAGAGTTACATTTCAGGTATTTTAATTGAGTATGCTGAATATTCTCTGTTTCCCCTCCCCCCATTTTATTCCTTCCTTCTCTGTGCCCTTTACTAATCCCCATGCAGTGCATCAATTAACTCCCTCATGCTCTAGCCTCTGGTTGGGTTTGGCCAATCAGAAGCTTGGGCAGGGGACTGGAGGGTGGGACAAAGGACAAGTTTGGATATTTATTCCCCCAGCTTCTTCCCTGCCTGGCCACAGTTGGCAGTGGCTCTTTTTCTCAACTGAAGGCCAAGAAGGGAGCATAGAATGTCCCTGTTGTACATTTGGATAATTTCTCAGTGAAGGCTAGGTGTGGCTGTGAGCTGTTGACAAATTGGAAGCCACCACCACTCTCAGGCCATGACAATTAGGAATCAAGCCCAGCGTGAAATACTGTTGGGACAAAAGTACAGTGGCCTGGTAGCCTCTGCTGCTTCACAGTATATCTCCCCTTTGCCGTGATGCAGCCAGTAAACCTTGGTCTAAACTGCATTCAGAGAGAAAAAGTGCTAAGGACTAGAGACATGAATTCTCAAGCTTTAGTGTGCATATGACTCACCTAAGGAGCTCGTTAAAGATGTAGATTCCTGGGCTGCATTTCAGGAAATTCTGATTCAGCTGATCTGGAGTTTGGCCTGGAATCTGTAACAAGTTGCCTGGGTAGTTTGGGCCCAAGTGGTCAAAGGGGCACACTTTGAGAAACACGGAATTAGAGCTTTACAGTTAAAAAAAAGAGATCTAATATCCAAGCGGCCATTCTGCCTTCTCTAGCTGGGCAGCAGGAAGTTATCTCCAGCTAAACTCCATACTTTCTCTGACCTCTCAACTGTGGAAGGTAATATATACTTTATGACAAAATATGAGCCTTTTGCCTCACTCAAAACTAAGTGCACTGATCTGATAGGTATTCTTTAGGAATGGCATGTGGCTTGAGGTGTGGCTTAGTACTGCATTTAGTGGGGCGCTGGAGCCATCTTGCACTGGCTTGCAAGGGCTGCTTGTTAAATTTTGTGAGCCGGTTAATCTGTTGGCAGTTTGAATTGGCCATGGTGGGGCTATTTATGTTACTGCTACAATTTGGGATCCCCTCTTCCTTCCACCTTCTAAGCAGTTTGGTAAACATTTAGCAGCATACCAACAAATGGGTTCCTTCCAAGAGTATAAAATCTCTTGGTTTTCAGGATGTTTTTTTCTGGTTAAAAAAATGTTGCCTCCAAGACACTGGGAGAGATTTCCCAAATGTCCAAGGATGTAACACTTGTCTGTTTCCTGAGGGAGTGGGGGGATTACTCTGCTTGGATGCAAAAATGATTTAGGGCTGGTAAAGATCAAAACAGTAGTGGAATACTTTTCATTTATGCTCAGTCTCATAGTCAATATTTATTTTTTGATAAATATTATCATCACTAATACCACCCAACCTCTAACCCAAAGTTGGAAAAACACATGTTTATATCTGCCACTTGGCCTTTCATGTATGTTGATTCTGCAGATAACCAAATGATCTTGGCCCATTGTATGGCACACTCAAAAGGCAAGTGGATAGAGTTAAATGAAAATATAATTTATAAATAGCGTTGTAAGGTTGAAGGAAGCAATAGGAATGGTGAATAACCCTGTGGCTGGCAACAGATGGAGTGATTTCTATTTCTAGGCCTAAAGGAAAGGGAGTGATTACCAGAGGCTGGCAAGAGCTGTGGCTCGTTGCTACTCATAAGGGCTCCTTGTACCAGCAGCATCAGCATCACTGGAAAAGTCAGGTTCCACCCCAGACCTATTGAACCAGAACCTGCATTTTAACAAGACTCAGATTATTTGTATGTTTATTACGGTTTGAGAAACTCTGCTGTAGCTATAGGAGTAGACAACCTACAGGTATTACGGAGTTTAGCTGGAGATAACTTTCTGCTGCCCAGCTAGAGAAGGCTGAATGGCTACTTGGATATTAGATCTCTTTTTTTTTTTTTTTAACTATAAAGCTCTAATTCAGTGTTTCTCAAAGTGTGCCCCTTTGACCACTTGGGCCCAAACTACCCAGGCAACTTGTTACAGATTCCAGGCCAAACTCCAGATCAGCTGAATCAGAATTTCCTGAAATGCAGCCCAGGAATCTACATCTTTAACGAGCTCCTTAGGTGAGTCATATGCACACTAAAGCTTGAGAATTCATGTCTCTAGTCCTTAGCACTTTTTCTCTCTGAATGCAGTTTAGACCAAGGTTTACTGGCTGCATCACGGCAAAGGGGAGATATACTGTGAAGCAGCAGAGGCTACCAGGCCACTGTACTTTTGTCCCAACAGTATTTCACGCTGGGCTTGATTCCTAATTGTCATGGCCTGAGAGTGGTGGTGGCTTCCAATTTGTCAACAGCTCACAGCCACACCTAGCCTTCACTCTGAGAAATTATCCAAATGTACAACAGGGACATTCTATGCTCCCTTCCTGATTCTGAGTTTGAAATACAAAGCCAGCAGTCTCATAAGAGCTTTGACAGATAATCTTGCTGAAATGAAGTACTGAAATACAACCACAGTAACTAGTGTCCATTGTGAGTTCTTGCATGGCAAAGAACTCTGGAGGAAATCCACCAATTTAACAGTCTCTCACTACTCAAAATGTGGTTCCTGAACCAGAAGGATCAGCATTATATGGAAGAGCTTGTTAGAAATCTTGGGCCCCACCTCAGACCTAGTGAATCAGAATCTTCATTTTTTATCAAGATTAACAGATGATGTATATGCATACTAAAGTTTGAGAAGCATCACCTTAAGCAAACATCTGGGGGCCGGCCCAGTGGCGCAGCAGTTAAGCGTGCACGTTTCACTTCTCGGTGGCCCGCGGTTCGCTGGTTCGGATCCCATGTGTGGATATGGCATCGCTTGGCAAGCCATGCTGTGGTAGGCGTCCCACATATAAAGTAGACGAAGAGTAGAGGAAGATGGGCATGGATGTTAGCTCAGGGCCAGTCTTCCTCAGCAAAAAGAGGAGAATTGGCAGTAGTTAGCTCAGGGCTAATCTTCCTCAAAAAAAAAAAAAAAAGAAAAGAAAACATCTGCTCATATGGGTCTTTTTATTCAATTACTTGTTTTTTATCATTTTTCCTAGAAAAATCTCAAATTTGTAACCACTTCGCATAAATGTTTTTTAACATTTGAATTACACATCTTGTACCTTCATCAGAGTGTACTGTGAATTCTGAATAAAAAAATTCTAATCTATATTCCGGGTGCCTTACAGAAGAAAAACAGTCAAGCTGTATATAAAATTAATCTGTTTCTAAAAAAATTCTTCATAAATCTGACTCAGGTTTTTAGTTTCTGCTCTCTTTCACAAGGTCAACTTTGTAAAATTTAGGACAGTTACATTGAACAGAATATTTCTCCACAAGGTTTCTCAAAACCAATGAAATATATTTATAAATTTTGTAAACATTTATATATGCCCATTAATAGCTATATTATCACTATATTCAATATCCAATTGATGAAATCAATTACACTCAATCATAAAATTCAAGAAGCATTTGCTAAAGACCCACGAAATCAAATTTTGCAACTTTTGAAAATTAAAATTTTACAAGAATGTACAACTGAAACTTGCGTTGATACAAACTGCTAACTATAACAACATAAGAGAATCAATTTCTGAACTGCAAGTATAGTTATATTGTTAATTGAAACATAGGTAAAATGAAATCTCTTAGCTAATGCTAAGTCATTAACTGACTTAAAATATTTGTTTTGCTTTGTAATTTTCTATGTTAATTTGATACTCAGTACTTGATTAAATTTACCTTTCATTTAAGCATAGACATTTAATTTAGCTCCTACATTATATTATGCATATGAATAAATGCAACATGTAATAAAAGTATATAAATTTTAGAATAAACTTTAATTATTTGATTTTTTCCTCTATGCATTAATATATTTGCATAAATATTTGCAGTTTTGTTCAGGTTCAAAGATTTCTCAACTTGTAACACCTATTAACTGCATAAACCATATTTTAAAAATGGTCTTGATGTCATCACCAGACTGAAGAATTTTGTACTTGATGATGGTATGCATCAATAAAATTATGTTTTCTTTTGAATGTATGGTCTAAAATAATCAGAACTCTTCATGCAGTTCAGTTCATATCACGTGGTATCTATCCATAGACTCAACTGCTATAATCTGAGTCCTTATAACCCCTGTTCAAGGATTTATGGAGCTGAAATCCTGATAACTACAATAGTTACCATTTATTCACAGTCTACTAAATGTCAAGCACTCTACTGGGTGCCTTATAGACGTGATCTCATTTGAACCCCACTACAAGCCTATGAAGTTGGTATAATTGTTCTAAATATGAGATAAGGGAATTGAAGCTCAAGACATTGAATGACTTGCCCCATTGTTCACTGCAGGCAAGGGGGCAGAGTCAGAATTTGAACTCAAGATTCCAAACTCTACCTCTTTACACCCTGCCACGATGTCTTGATGGAATGTTAAAGTATATTTGTTGAACACCTGTTCTGTGTAAGACACTGTACTCAGCTCCAAAGAGGATTCAGGATGAATGAACACAATCCTTACCCTCAAAAAGGCTTTAATCTAATTGAGATAGAGGACAGGAATGAAAGATGTGAACAAGTAGTTTTATTACTGACAAGAATGTAGGTAAATTGTGCTTTTTATTAAAGTTTTGTTTTAGTCCAGAATGGGACATGCTCATTACAAATTATAATATATTACAATGGATCTACAATAATTGTCTTATTATGAGTTCCTCCACAAGCTAAATCTCAGATAAGAAATCTAGTAAAAGAGTTTATTTAGTAAGATGGGCTGCATCAAAATCAAAATTTTTTCCTCTGTGAAAAACCTGTTAAGAGGACAAAAAGACAAGCTGCAGACTGTGATAAAGTATTTGAAAGCCACATATCTGACAAAGGACTAGTATCTGTAATATACAAAGAGCACTAAAAATTCAGTGTGAAAAAATAATGGCAACACCAAATGCTGAGAAGCATATGGAAAAACTGGATCACTCATATGTTGCTGGTGGAAGTGTAAAATGATACAGCTACTCTGGAAAATTTTGGTGGATTATTTTAAAACTAAACATGTAACTACTACACGACAGTAATTGCAAAACTGAGTGTTTATCCCAGAGGAATGAAAATTATGTTCATGTAAAAACCTGCACAAGAACGTTCATAGCAGCTTTCTTTGTAACAGCTGAACACTGGAAACAGCCCAAATGCCTCTCAAAGGGTGAATGGTTAAACAAATTGTGGTACATACATGTTATGGAATACCACTCAGTTAATTCCTTCAATCCTATCCTTCTTTTAAAGTGTTCATTTTTAATTAGGTTATCTTTAATAACTATGAACCACCATAGCATATCACCTGTATGAGATTCTTCTTGGAAAAACTAATGAAGAGTTTGTAAAAATGGGTCAAAAGCAGATAAAATCTTGTCTTAAAATGTTTATACTGTTATTCCCTTGTCAAATTTACCTCCTCTAAGTGTTCTTTGTAATTTCAAATTTTGTTTCAACACAATTTCATGGCCCACCATGGAAGTCCAGGAAAAAGTCATTTTAAAGTGTACCCATGGCATATCATCAGGAGAAGTAGTCAATGAAAGACACATCTTTCTGAAAGATTTTATCAAATACAAGTTAGAAATCACCAGGAACCAGGCCTGGAACTGGCATTTCTTGCCAATTGAACAGAGACTACTTTATTAGGAAAAGAAGTTTTATTGGCACCTTCTTTTATAGATTTGAACACAACTATGTTTCACCCTCTCCAAAGAAAGCAGTATTTCAGATATAATTTTTACTTTTCCAGAATTGTTTTTCTAACTTTTGAAAGTGAGCGTTTTTCAAATAAGTCACTGTAAAGGTATAAAATGTAACCATTTGCTACCATCTAGTGGAACTACTAAGTTTTGCACAGAAACATTTTTCGCTTTAACATAGTCATTCTACGTCATCACCTTCATCTGATTCTTCTTGATTACATGAATTCGTGGTGGTAAAAGTAAAACTTCTTGATATATGATCCAAAATTCTTAACACACAAGGATCAAGTGTAAGGGACAAGATAGAAAGAGAGGGAAAGTCTTCTGAAGAAACATCATTGCACTGTTTCCCATTTAAAATAAAAACTCTTTTGATAGTCATCCATAAACTGATCAGAGACAAGGATGGCAAATTGTACTCCACCTAAATTTATGCTCAGAAGACTTGGTTCTCATGCAAATTGACATTGTATCTTCATTCCCAGCTTGCTTCTTTCCTACATGATACACCATTTTATTGCCAGACTTTTCCACGCTCAGAAGACTGTGAAGTGAAAGGAGGAATGAGCACTCACCTTAACTCTTTAAGTGTGACTCAGCAGCTGATCATGCCTATGTACTGGCCACGAATTTAGCTCAAAGCTCCCCACCACAGAAGTGACATCTTTGCACCTATCAGTGTGAAAAGAAACTGGCTGCCTGTAAACCCAGCCAAACTACTTTGCAAGGCAACTCATTCCACCACTGGGCAGCCCAGGGGATTCCAAAGTGTTTCTTCAAATTGAGCTCAAATATTCTATCCTGTGATTTTCATCTATTGGTCTTAGCTCTGTATGCTGGGACAACATAGATTAAGGCTAATTTTTCCCTTGCATCAGAGGGCAACTATTCTATCTACCTCCCTCAAAGTATTTTCTCCTCCAGCTGCCATCATTGTTTCTCAAGGCACGATTTTTAGGTAAGAGACATTCTTAGTGCCATCTTGACCAGAGCCCTATCCCCTTCAGACTTGTCTGTCCTGAGGACATGATATCAGCAAATACAAGAGGGAGCAACTCCAATAATTGTCTACTCTAATCCATTTCAAATTTGGCTAGAATACTATTGGGGAAGTAATCATTGTGTGATCTATTGCTCCCTCCCACGGACCCAGGGATGGCTCAATAAGTGCCCTGGCCCTGGAACATTCCCCTAAATGAAAGCTGGATGCTGAGCTGTCACTTGGACCCAGATTCTTCCAGGAAGAAACCTTTCCCCTGAAGGATTCTCCCCTGTTCTGGGTAAATCATGAACTCCTTTGTATTGCTTAAGTATTTGCATAATATGGCACCTGGCCTGACCCACCAGTATATGTGCTCCTCCCCCTCCTCCAGCGGGAGGGGAACAGGGTCTTTGCCTGCAACACAAGATAGGTGCACGCAGTCCATCATCCTGTGCCAGTTACCAGGAGGGACCCTCTGGCCATGGGAGATTGGCACACACTACAGATGCTGATCTTGCTGTATCTCTTTTCCTTTCTGTGAGTAAAGCATTGTTCCAATCAGTGCCTTGAGTGTTGAGTCCTTCTTGTGACTCAGAACCCACAGAAGATGCAAAGGGGCAAGGTCTGTGGGCTCCTTCTTCTGGGGCTGGCATCATTATGATTTCTGCCATCCTCCACACAATGGCAATCCTTAGTTAAGATTGGTAGCTAGATCTTCCTACTCAACAAATACTAAGCCTCTATATGAGGAATGATAAAGCTACCTGAGCAAGAGAAGCCTAGTTGTTTGTCAACATTCATACTTCCTTTCTTTGATAGAATTGGAAGTACTACCTGAGCAAATAGCCAGGGCCCCTGCTACAGATCTTGGCCCCTTCCCCTTGCCCCTCCTCCAAGGGGCTAGACATGGTGGTGGGCAATCCTGGCCCATGTGAAGGAAGGGAACATTCTAAGATGGCAGAGTAACAAGATGTTACTGGCTCTTAATTAATGCCAGTCATGATATCCGTTCCCCTAGAGTGAACCCAGCATATATGGGGTTGAAATCAAAAGCACACGTTCCCAGTTCCCTGCTTCTTTAGTTACACTCATATGTAAATGTTTGTTTCTTTAATCTCTGACTCCTGAGCTTTACAACCAAATAGAAATTACAAATTGTTAAAGGTCAGATGGCCTCAAGCTGGGCACCCACTAAAGTTGTGGCTAAACACAGGGCCTTGAAGTTCTTTTACAGAGAAACTAATGTCTACAGAATATCAAGAAACCGAAGCTTCCCAGGCCCAACTCCTCAGCTTCCTGATGCCAGAGTCTACTTTCCACCATGGAGATACAGCCAAGGACACTCATCTGAGAAAGCTTTGTCTCCTCTGCTGTGAGCAGCTCCAAACACAGGCCAATGTGAAAACACTGACCAAGAAGGCCACGGCTCCCCTCCCCTACCTAAAACCCCAAATAAAATCCCCTACCCATTTCTTAATGGAGAGCTAGCAATTCTTGAGGCACTAGCCATTGCTTTGCTCCCTCTGCCTGGCAAAGAAAGTAAAGCCTTTCCTTGTCACTCAAGACTCTGTTCTCATTATTTGGATTGGCATTGGGTTCAGAGATTGACCTTTCGGTAACAAAGATAGCAGCCCAACAACCAGTCCTAGAGTTCCTACCCAAAATTTGACATAAAAGAGAAATGAACAAGTCGACATTTTAGAGCAGGGAGCTGGAAGCAAAAGTGAGAGGTCAAGAGAGGAAAGATGGATGGAGACATCATCTTCACCGTGGTGAGATTTGGCAAAGGAGGGACCAGAGACAAGGAGGAATTTAAAGACAGATCCTTAGAGAACACCAAAACTTAGAGGGTTGGAAAAGAAAGAAAAGTCAGAGAAGGAACAGTCAGGAGCCAGCCCAGTGGTGTAGCAGTTAAGTTCACGTGCTCCACTTTGGTGACCTGGGGTTCACCAGTTCTGATCCCAGGCACGGACCTATGCACTGCTTATCAAGCCACGCTGTGGCAGGCATCCCACATATAAAGTAGAGGAAGATGGGCATGGATGTTAGATCAGGGCAAATCTTCCTCAAAAAAAAAGAAAAGAAAAGAAAAAAGAAAAGGGAGCATAAAAAAATAGGGTAAATGCAACAACAAAAAAATTTAAAAATCCAATTAAAAAATGGACAAATGACTTCAATAGGCATTTCTCCAAAGAAGGTATACAAATGACAAAAAAAAAAACACATGAAAGATACTCAACATCACTAATAATTAGGGAAATGCAAATCAAAAATACAGTGAGATACCACCGCACAACCATTAAGATGGTTACTATAAAAAAAAAAACATAAAATAAGAAGTGTTGGCCAGGATGTGGAGCACTGGAACCCTTGTACACTGTTGGTGGGAATGTAATATGGTACGGTGGAAAACAGCATGACATTTCCCCAAAAAATTAAAAATAGAATTGCCATAAGATCCAGTAATTCCACTTCTGGTTATATATACCCAAAAGAATTGAAAGCAGGGTCTTAAAGAGATATTTGTCCACCCATGTTCAGAACAGCATCATTCACAATAGCCAACAGGTGGGAGCAACCCAAGTGTCCATGGACAAATGAATGGATAAGCAAAATGTGGTAGATACATAAAATGGAATACTATTCAGCCTTAAAAAGTAAGGAAATTCTGACTTATGTTACAACATGGATGAACCTTGAGGACATTATGCTAAGTGAAATAAGCCAGTCACAAAAAGACTCATTCCATTTATATAAGGTACTTAGAGTAATCAAAATCATAAAAACAGAAAGTAGAATGGTGGTTTCCCGGGGCCAAGGGGGAGGGGCAATGAAGTGTTCTTGTTTAATGGATATAGAATTTCAGTTTTACAAGATGAAAGTGTCCTGCAGATGGATGGTGGTGTCAGTAGCACAATAATGTGAATGTACATAACATCACCAAATAGTACACT
Organism: Equus caballus; assembly: GCF_041296265.1. Taxonomy (NCBI): domain Eukaryota; kingdom Metazoa; phylum Chordata; class Mammalia; order Perissodactyla; family Equidae; genus Equus; species Equus caballus. The sequence goes on from NC_091715.1 coordinate 18,566,573, forward strand.
TAAAAATGATTAAGATGATAAATTTTAGGTTGTGTATTTTACCAAAATAAAAAAAAATTTGGAAAAAGCACTCATAGGGTAGAAGGGCCATCAGTTATATTGAAGAGGAGAAGGCCTGAGAAAGGACTCACAAATTTGTCCAATTGGGAGATATCAGTATAACCACTCCCTGCAGCAATCACTTTGCCTTTTTACAATCTTACCCACGCAGTTTTCCCAGGTCTTGCTTATGTGGCACACCAATTCCTTCCTTATACCCTGTACCAACCTAGAATATCTCCTACCCCTAGACATGTTGGCCACACCAGGAACACATTGGAAGTTAACACGTCGTCGTTGTGATCATCATTATCGTGATTCTTCCGGACATGGAAAAAATAGATCCCCCAGCCAGTTTTCACACATAAAGAGAAGAAGAAAATTACTTTATCTTTACCCCGATGAAGGCAAGCTAAACAATAATCGAATTGTGGACATGGTGAACAAATTCTCATCTGAATATGCCCCAAAGGAATTGGACAGCCAGGCAGGCATAATGAAGACTGTAGAACACTCCACTCTGGCCTACTTAATAGCCCAAGGCAGGATATAATAACACACGGTGACTTCTCATCTATGGATAGATGTGCCTTTCAGAACCTCAGAAAATCACATTCTGTAAATAACTATCTACATAAGACTAAATACCAAATACTAAATATGTGAGCCAAATACCAGCCTGCACCTTGATTTTTTTTGATATTATCAAAGAAAAACATGCACATGGCTAGTGAGGAACACTCGGTTAAAGGCTTCTCAGAAAGGATGTTCTCTTGCTCTTTCTCCAAAATATAAATTAAAATGAAAATCCTGTTTGAAATCTCCACTTCCCCTACACAACATTTACTACATGTACAAATGAGGAACTATTAAGCTTGTCCCTATTTCCCCAAGGGCTATATTCAAAGTTCAAATGTCCAAATACCCAGTCTAGGACAATCCACTGTGACCTTCAGCTTGGTGAACCTGCACTCATACTCCTTCCTTTGGACTCATACCTTTTACACTCAATCTGACATTTGATTGATAGAATGAATGAAAAGTTTACAATATTAAGTATCAGGAGCTGTACTAAGGCTTTTTATTTATCACCTCATTTCTGCTTCACCATACAGGGAGGCTCGTGAAATATCTACAGCGTAAAAATTAAGAAATCTAGCCTCAGAGAGACCAAATGCCTCTCCCAAGGCTACAGGTCCAAGAAGTGACAGAGTTCAGACTAGAACCTATGGTGCCTCACTCCAAAACCTATGCTCTTATGTAGGAGGAGGATGTCTTACATCAGCTATAATTGCTACCCCCATATCCTCGTGAGTTAGTAAACCTCCTCTCTGAGGGTAACTCTGAGGCCACAGCAGTGACCAGTCACTACCACTTGATGGGACTACAGAGCTGTGTCCAAACACCAGGGGGAGTGTTTGAAATATGTAAATAAAGAAAGAAATGCATTCGCAGTGCCTACAATTAAAGATGTAGTGCATGAGGGTGCTGTGGGTCAGGCACATCCCTAAAAGGCTGCATTGAACAGGACATTGAAAGGAACATGTCCTATCAGATAAGAAAACTGGCAGACACTCCAAAGGGCAAAACAGTAAGCGTCCAGTACAACCACGTCTTATTGCAGTGATATAAAATAAGTTAGTTAAATGAAGGACAGAATTTTTAGTGCGAGTTGTCAACAGGGTAGGTTATTTTCTCCACCCTCATGAGACTGGGCCTTTGCACACATTCCCAAAAGTCACAAACATTCTATTCAAATGGGAGATAACTTTCTGGGGAATTGCCACAAGTACTGGCTTTCTTAAGCCCACACGATTTTCTTAAGCATGTGCTCTATTGGGAGCTAAGCACCAGTTGTCCAGTTGTCCTTTTCAGTTTCTTCTTTATGAATTCATGCCATCATTTAATGGCACCCATTGCTGGGCAATGATATGGAGAATGAATGGTCCAGCAAATGTCCCAGATATCTGCCCACTGCAGGGTGCTTTAGGCTGTGAAGGTAGCACCATTATGCTACTGATGTGGTCAGTGAATTCAAATATAAAACACAGTCCAAACAGCAGTCTTTAAATATTGCTATTTGCCATGTAGACACGCTTGGCAAGGCCGTACTCAGAAAAGGGATCCACTATAATGCATGTCCAGCGGTAACCTTGAGAAGAGGGCAAAGCACCAGGTCTGGCACTTTTGACTTTAGGAACCAGAGATCCCCTCTCTACTTAACTGTGCAGTTGGCACTCTGCACACATTTCCAGGCTCCTTGGCCTGATATGCTGGAGTCAATAGGTCTTGTTTTTGGACCGAATTATAGATGGCCAACCATGCCTTGATGCATAGTCTACCCAGGTGACCATGGTCCTAACCTGGGCAATGCGGGTATGATGAGTTTGTTGATTTCACTGATTTTCATCCAAAAATGACCCTTATCCATGGGTATGCACATTGATATGCACGGGACACATAAAGGAGGTGTGTGTCTTTTGCAATCTGCTGATAATGTTTGTCTCCATGGAGGCTGAGACTTGATCATCCAGTCATCCCCTTACCAGGAGCCAGTCCATACTGTCAGCCAAAGGGTCCCTGCCCAGGGGTCAATCAAATCTAACAAGGTGCATTGCAGGGGGCGTTCTTCCAGGACAAGAAGCACAGCCCATATCTCCACCTATTGAGCAGAATGCACTTTTCCATGCACAGATGCAGTTTTTTTTTTTTTAGGAAGATTAGCCCCGAACTAACTGCTGCCAATCCTCCTCTTTTTGCTGAGGAAGACTGGCCCTGAGCTAACATCTGTGCCCATCTTCCTCTACTTTACACGTGGGATGCCTGCCACAGCATGGCCTGCCAAGCGGTGCCATGTCCGCACCCGGGTTCCAAACCAGCGAACCCTGGGACGCCAAAGCGGAACATGCGCTCTTAACCACTGTGCCACCAGGCCGGCCCCGACAGATGCAGTTCTTACTGGAGTTGTACAGCTTCTGCAGCCCACTGCAAGACATCTGCCTTTAACTTAGCTGAACCAGACCCAGGCATCCTCATGAACCTGGGTGTCATAAAGCTGCCAGAGATGCTGGCACAGTCCCTGTGCATCAGACAGCCAATGTGGGGGGTAACAGGACACAATTTCCTGTACCCCTGAAACACCATTAATGCCTGGTTTATTTGTTCCCTGGTCTTTCTTGGAAAATGCCCACTTTGTTAATGTTTTCATTTTGGATCCATCCCATGATAAAGAAGTCAGTGAATTACAACACCTGCTCTTGTTTTGTTACTATCTTGATGTCCACTAACGCCACTAACAAGCCAGAAATCATCTCTCAAATGAGGTAGATCAGGTGGTGGTTTCAGGCAAGCATCAAAACAAATCTCAAAGGGTGCCACTGCCTAGTGGATACATTGTTTTGACACTGGTTCCAGTTTGCAAAAATGTCAGTCAATGACAATTTCACTCCAAACATGCTTCAAGGGTGATTTGCCCGAGTGGAAATGTGGTCTGCAGAGCTTGTTGGGATGTTTCAAAGTCATCTTCTTGGTCAATGTGGATGCCTTTCGAGTAATCTTACGTAATGGGATGAGCAAGATCTACATATGTATAAGTTCATCCAAACTTAACAAGCCTATCATATGCTTTGCAAAACGTGGTTCTCTAAAGATTCTTAGGCCAATCGTTTTTCTTTCTTTTTTTTAATTATTAAATTTTATTTTTAGAAGTTTTAGGTTAACAGAAAAACTGAGAGGAAAGTACAGAGTTTCCATACTCCTCCTGTGCCCGCATGCACAACCTCCCCCACTGTCAACATCTCCCACCAGAGTGGTACATTTGTTACAATCAATGAACCTACACTGACATATCGTTTTAGCCCGAAGTCAATATTTTACATTAGGGTTCATTCTTGATGCCTTACATACTATGAGTTTTGGCAAACGTATAACGACACTTGTCAAACACTTTAGTATCAGAAAGAATAGTTTCACTGCCCTAAAAATCCTCTGTACTCTGCCTTTTCATACCTTCTTTCTCACTAAACCTTGGCAACCACTGATCTTTTTACTATCTCCATAGTTTTGCCTTTTCCAGAATGTCATATAGTTGGAATCACCCAGTATGTAGCCTTTTCAGACTGACTTCTTTTACTTAGTAATATGAATTTAAGTTTCCCCCATGGTCTTTACATGGCTTGATAGCTCATTTCATTTTAGTGCTGAATATTCCATTATCTAGATTTATTTATCCATTCACATACTGAAGGACATGTTGGTTTCTTCCAAATTTTGGCAATTATGAATAAAGCTGTTACAAATACCATGTTCATGTTTCTCTTTGGACATAAGTTTTCACCAAAAGTGCAAGTGCTAGATTGTATGGTAAGAGTATGTTTAGTTTTGTAAGAAATTACCAACCTGTCTTCCAAAGTGGCTGCACCATTTTTGCATTCCCACTAACAATGAATGACCATTCCTGTTGCTCCACATCCTTGTCAGCATTTGGTGTTATCAGTGTTTCAGATTTTGGCCATTCTGATAAGTGTGCAGTGTTATCTCATCATCGTTTTAATTTGCAGTCCCCTGATGACATACGACGTTGAACATCTTTTCCGATGCTTACTTGCTATCTGTATATCTTCCTTGGTGAAGTATCTGTTCAGATCTTTTGCCCATTTTTTATAGGATTGTTCATTTTCTTATCATTGTTTTAAGAGTTTTTTTGTATATTTTGGATAATAGTCCTTTATTCAATACGTCTTTTACAAATATTTTTTCCCATTGTGGCTTATCTTCTCATTCTCTTGACATTGTCTTTCACAGAGCAGGAGTTTTTAATTTTATTGAAATACAGTTTATCAATTATTTCTTTCATGGATCATGCCTTTGGTGTTATATCTAAAAAGTCATCACCCTGTCCAAGGTCATTTAGGTTTTCTTCTATGCTATCTTCTAGGAGTTTTACATTTAGGTTTGTGATCCATTTTGAGTTGACTTTTCCGAAGAGTATAACGTCTATATCTAGATTCACTTTTCTTCATGTGGATGTTCAGTTGTTCCAGCACCATTTATTGAAAAGACTATCTTTGCTCTATTATATTGCCTTTGCTCCTTTCTCAAAGATCAGTTAACTATATTTTTGTGAGTCTATTTCTGAGTCCTCTGTTGGTTCCACTAATCTATTTGCATATTCTTTTGGCAATACCAAACTGTCTTGATTACTGTAGCTTTATAGTAAGTGTTGAAATCAGGTTGTATCAGACCTCTGATGTTGCTATAATCTCTTATTAGTTCCAGGAGATTTTTTTTGGTCAATTCTTTTGGATTTTCTTCGTAGAAAAAAGTCCACCTCAAGTGGGAAGAGAAGCTGGGGATTGAGCTGTCCTACAGAAGCAACAACTGTGTTTTCCAAGGTTGGCATGAGCTTGATTTACATCTTCTGCAGTTAAGGGGACACAGGAAGTAATGTCTGACTCATGCAAATGAAGTCAAGAATCTAAGATTGAAAATGCCTGGCCAGAATAAACAATGAGAAGATTGACTTGAAAGTGAACTGCACTTCTAACACATGCAGAAGCAAGGTCTGTGTTTTCCATGGTTGACATGAGAACCCTATGAAAGTGCATTCAGATCCTCTTAAAAGGAAAGCACTGAGTAGGAGTAGGAGCACCCAGAGAGGCAGATGACCCAACAGCAGTGTCAGTCACAATAGACTAGGGACTGAGGGGGAGTCCAGTTGTCAGTCAGATGAAAGGCACTGGATATAACAGGAGCCAGCAATCTGAAGTCCCTTTAAGAAGCTCATAATGTGCCCATAAGTGCATTAGCTCAGGATTTCCTCCATATCACAGAGCCCCAAAGCCTCATTACAACTTTGCATATCATGTGAGGGTATGCTGTTCTCCACACTTACTTCTCTCCTTGGAGACCACATCAAGGATATTGATCAAGACGATGTGTAGATGAAGGCAGAAAATGCAAAAAGAGGCAAACTGTCAATCTCATATACACACATCATCTGCCAGATTGAAAAACTCAAGCAGATACCAGCTTGGAGTAAGCAGAAATTTCCCAGTATTCAGGAGTGTAGGATTTTAATTATTATACTGCACTTGGCTTCTATGAAGCCAAGTGACTATAGTATGTTTGGTTATTGAAGAGTAACCACACAGCTATAGCCACTTTCTAGAGATATCCTGTCGAACATGGTAAGGACAGATCTCCAAGCCAGTTTTCAATGTAAGGAGAAGGAGAAGAAAGGAACTTTCTCTTTACTCTTACCAAAGGAAGCTCCACAAAGTGTTAGTTAAGACCTGTTCTGGAAAGAAGTCCTCTCTTTAGATCTTCTAGAAAGCATCCAGCTTTCATTTACCTCTAAATATTGTGGGATGATAATATCAAAAACAATCACAAAAAAAGATACCTTTCTTGGAATGGCCTGCATAAACATGGACAAATAACTTCTGAGGTTGCCTTATCTGTGATACAGGAGATGATAAGGCCCAATTCAGAGCTATGATGCTCAAATGAGAACTAAGAATAACAATAAAAAGAAAGCCATTATCTGTCACAAACAAGCAGAAATATCAGATAATATTTATAAAACAGATGTTATGAGAGGTCGTGGAAGATGGTGGACTACGAGGCACTAAGAATAGGTCCATCCACCAAAATAACCACTGACTTGACAAGAACTGTCTGATGCAACTATTTTAAAGCTCTGGAGTGTACTTGAACACTTGCAGCATCCAAGGGAATGCTTACGAATGAAAGGGGCAGGAAAATTTTTCATGAATTTCAGCCCCTGGAATTTCAAGTTCCCCAGAATAAGAAGGATAAGGGTGCCACTGTCTGGCTTATTTAGAAAGAGAAGTTGGGTCTGAGTCTGCCTCTGTAGAATGTTCAAAGGTGCTCACTTGGGAGTGAACTGCAATTCTACCATCTGCAGAAAAAAGGGTTTGTTTTCCATGGTGAACATGTGGATTCATAATATGGGAGTGTGGTGAGGAGTTTTTCCACCTTCGTGAGAGAGGGACAAAGATTACTTGACTCTCGCTTCAACCAACTGACAAAGACCTTCAGAAGACTACAGTAATATTCACTGGAGTTCCAGAGACACAAGGTCTAGTCTCTGACTCATGTAGCAAGAGAACCTGAGACTCTACGTGTCCCTCTAGAAGGTCCAAGGTGCAGCACTTCTACCTCCTGAAGAAATGCCTTATGACAGCCTTTCAAAGGAGAAAAGAGAAGAATGGGACAAGGCCCAAGACGAAGGTATCATAGGCCTCTCATCCTCTTGCATTCTGGGAGGACCACAGGACATTCAGCCACACTCAGATGAGCTGTGCTTCAAGCTTTTCCCTGCATGGCCTACATGGATATGTGCAAGGTGACCATGGAAAAAATACAGTGCCAATGCCCTACACATGCATAAAAATATCAAGAGATTATTCCTCTTGGGACACCCATAAGTCATAACACCACCCCCTTCTTGAAGGAGATGCTGCTGTCCATCCCTCAACACACGTTTCTCTGTAGACCTCAGACTTGTGTGACTGCAGACCCAGGACGAGAGATGATTGATGGGATGGCTGATGCAAGTACAACAGCTTCATAAGCTTCACTCATGACTTTGCAGTTAGAGGGACAAAGAGTCTAATATCTCACTCATATAGGAAGAGAATCTGGGTCCAGAAATACTCCTTCCAGGAGGCACAAAAGGAAGCTGACTGGGGAGCAACCTGCACTACCACCTCCTGAAGAAGAAAGGTTTGTATTCTCCATGTGAACATGTGGACCCTGGGAAAGGGAATGTAATGGGATTTTCTACAAGCTGATTAGGGAAAGACAGAGATTACTTCTTTCTTTCTTCAAGTAAATGATGAAAAGCTTCAGAAAGCCTGTCTTACATTTCCTGAAGTTTGCAAAACACAGCGTTTAGTGTCTGACTCATACAAGGGAAGTCAAGAACCTAGGGCTGAAGATGCCACTGCTAGAAGGTACAATAAGAGGCAAGTTTGGGAGTGAACTGCATTTCCGCCACATGCCAAGGAAAGAACAGCATTTTCCAATGTCCTCATGTGGATGTTATGAGGAAGAGTGGCCTGAGATTGTGTTAAAAGGAAAGCATCCAATACGAGCACACGGAAAAGAAAAAAGGATCTCAACACAAGTGTGGGTCACACAATCCTAGCAGCTAGAGTGTATCTTGTGGCCGGTCAGAGGAAAGGCACATCCCTGAAAGCCTGCATTGAATGGAATGTGGAACACACACTCTCTCAGGTAAGAGATTTGGCAAATGCTCCTAAGGCCAAGACAATCAATGCCAAATACTCTCATATTCTAAAGTGAGGTGCGAGGCCAACTTGCAAAGAAATGAACTCAAATGGGTTGTGCTAGTATTAGACCATCACTCACCACAGAGATATAAAAAAGTGGAGGTGGAAGAAGGAAGAAAGAATTTTTAGAGGGAATTGTCAGTGTGGTGGACACAGTCCCAAGTCTGGCCTCAGAAGACCCATACTTGGAGCCTGTCTCTGATGCTTTCCAGCTCAGACCCATTCTCTAAACTCAATTTCTTCATCTCTAAATTAAGATGGACAAGAAAGTCACATATTTTTCTCAATGTCTCCCAGGTCCTGGGGTTCACATTACCCCTTCCAGTGTCAAACTCCCATATTGTTGTTTCCTGGACCTATGAGATGCTCAGTCCTGGTTCTTAATCCTGCCACTCTACCCAGGAAATTTCTAAATCTAGTTACAACATGCCACTTTATCTTTAGGTGCTCAAACATAACATCCTGAGGAAAGTATACCCTGACCATTCACTCACTCACTCTGATCTTACTTCAGAATAAATCTTGTGTTCTATGCTATGAGCCCTCATAACATTCTGTGTGCTTTTTTCCCATCAGAATAAACAGAGAATGTATCACAGTACAATTTTAAGTTATTTGATCAAACCCTAAACAACTGATAATGTTTCAAGTGTTTTAGCACCTTAAGGTAGAAACATGTCCCTTTGGTTAGCCCTGCCTCTAAAATAACAGTGCCTGATACCTAATAGGTATTCAAAAGTATTCTGGAAATTAGCAGTTCACATAAGATCATGTTTTTAAAGAGAAATCTGTATGAGGATGACGAGGACAGAGCATTAACAGATGAAGATTCAACACAAAGAATAAATAGGTCAATGGCACAATACAACAGGTAATAGAGAAAGACATTTGGAGATGAAAGGACTGACACGGGCTCATGGAATCACACCCCCTAAGCAACTGTCTACATCAGATAAGGTTTGCTCCACGAGCCAAATACTAATTCTACAACCAGACATTTTAAAAACATGGTAGACAGATGCATGCACCTAGCCAATGAGGGATAAGAGAGAGAGAATTTCCATGTGTGATGTTCTCTCTCTTTTCTTTCTCCAAAATATAAATAAAATCCTTTCAAAATCTGCCCTTCTCATATTCTTCCCTCCTACCTAACTTTGAATACACATACAAATTTTGGACAATCAAAATTCCTTCATATTCAACTAGAGGCTACTTTCAAATAGTTAATTCAAATAGACTAACATACAGGTCTAAGACAATCATTCGTGATTCTCACTTTGATGAGCCTTAACTCACTGTCCTTGCTTTAAATTCCTACATTTTTGACTGAATCTAACATTTGATTTCTAAGATTAATAAGAAGACCTACGATCCTGAGATTCAGGATATAAAGTTTAATACTTAGCTTCTCATTTCAGCTTCAATACATAGGGAGTGTCATAAAATATCTCCCATATAAAGGTGGAAGAATCTGAGGCTCAGAGAGATTAAATGTCTCTCAAAGGCCACAGAATCAATAATTGGTAGAGCTCAGATTGGAACCAAAAATAATGAATTGAAACCTGTGTGCTTAAATAAGAGGAAGAGGTATCACACCAGATGAAGATGTCACCCCATGTCCTTCTGGCCAAGGAATCTTCTTCTTTCAGAGTAACTCTTAGACCATAGTAATATACTTGCTGGAACCATAAGGCTGCATACAAGGATGGAGGAATGTTTGAAATTTGTAAAGTGCATTAGAAAATTGCCAGCAGTGCCTACAATTAAGGATGTAATGACTGAAAATGCAGTGATCCAGACACGTCCCTAAAAAGTCTGCATTGAACAAGATATTGAAAGTCATGTCCCCTCATGTGAGAGATATGGCAAAGATCCAAAGGGCAAATCATTAGATGCTCAGTACAACCATATTCTAAATTGAGGAGCTAGACCATCTTGTAAAGAAATGGACCATAACTTGTTCTGCTGGTATTATCCCATGTTCCAGCCCAAAGATATAAAACAGTTTAGTTGGAAGGAATATAGAATTTTTTAGTAAGAGTGTTCAATATGGTAGGCATACTCTCCACCATCAAGAGTCTGCCACTCCCCAATCCCAAAGCACATAATTAAATGTTCTATTTAAAGAAGTAACCTTCTGGGGAACTGCTACATTTAAAACCCGAACTGACTTTCTTAATCACGTGTTCTATGGGAGCTGAACATGGCTAACGTATTCCACTTTTCCAGGATATTCCTTAAGATTTCAAGCCAACTTTCAATGGTAGCTGCTATCTGGCTATTACACAGAGAATAAATGATCCAGCAAACATCCCTAGGTAGCTTCCCAAGCTGTGTACTTCATCCTGTAAACCAAGCACCATTGTGGGAGTATCCAAACACGAAGCAAGGTCTTAGAGTCCCCATATAAAATTCTGACTTGGGAATGAACTGCACTTCCACCACTTGCAGAAGAAAAGGCTATGATCAACAAAGTCCACATGTGGAAACTATGATGGTAAGTGGTCTGAGGTGGTATCCAAATTAAATCACTCAAGAGAAGCCCTGAGAAAGAAAGGGGGATGCACGACAGTGGGGTGGGTCACAAAATCCTAGGGGCCAGGGTCCATCTATCGACCAGTCACAGAAAAGGTACATTCCTGAAAGCCTGCATTGAATAGGATGTTGAATACAAGCTGTGTTAGGTAAGAGACTTGGCAGAAGCTCTGTTATAGGTTTAATTATGCTCCCCTCCAAAAACTCATATGATGAAGTCCTAGCACTCAATTCCTCAGAATGTGTACTTATTTTGAAAAAGGGTCTTACAGAGGTAATCAAGTTAAAATGGCATTATTAGCGTGGCTCTAAACTAATATGACTGGTGTCCTTATAAGAAGAGGAAATGTGCACACAGATACATATATACATGGAGAACACTATGAGAACATGTAGATGGCTGTCTACAAGCCAAGGACAGAGACCTGGAACAGATCCTTCCCTCACAATCTTCCTTCACTTTCCTTGCAACCAACATTGCCAACAATTTCATTATTTACTTCTAGGCCCAAATGTGTGAGACAATAATTTTTTATTGTTTAAGCCACCCATTTTTGGTTACTTTCTCATGGCAGGCCTACCAAATTAACAGTCTCCAAAGGCTAGGACAATTAATGTGAAATGCACACATGTTCTAAAGAGAGGTGCCGGTCACCTGGCAAACAAATGGCACCAAACAGGTCTGTCAGCATTACTCCATTAAACTACCTCAGAGATATAGAAGAAAGAGAAAAAGAATTTTTAGAGAATTTTGTCAGCATGCTGGGCATTTTCTAAACACTCATAAGGGTGGGACAAGTATTGTTTCTCCCCTGCTGTAAACCATTGACAAAGAACTTCAGAAAAGATGACTGATACTTGTGAAGGTTGAGGGACACAAGAACTACTGTGTGACTCACACATGTAAAATCAAGAGGTTGGGGCTTGAGGTGCCCCCAGAGAAAGGACAGTAAGTGTGTACCTTCTGAGTGAACAGCAATTCCAAAGAAAGATACTGATTCCTTGGGTCAACATGTTGTCCTGGGAAAAAGAGAAGCCCGAGAATCACTTTATAGGGAGACCACCCAAGAGGACTGCCTGCTAAACAAGAAAGACAACAACAGAAGTGAAGGTCACAGCAGGCCTAGGGATTGAGGAGGAGTCTAAGAGACAAGTCAGAGGAAAGGGATTGCATGTGACAGGCGCATGAAGTCTGGGGTCCCTGAAGTACAATGAAAATGTTTCCTGAGAGCACCACATCATGGTTTCCTCCATATCTCACAGCCCATATCCACATTACAGTTTAGCCAACCATGTCATTGTGTGCTCTTCTCTCTATACCCTTCTCTCTCTGGGGAACATATCAGGGTGAGAAGAATGAGCAATTGGTCAACTAGGGAGTAGATTGAGAACAGAAAGGCAAAAAGTGTTTGTCTATTACCTCCCCACACTCACATATACACATCACTTGCAGGATTCCGGTCTTCAAACAGGACCCAGTTAGGAGTGGAAGATATTTTCCAAGATTCAGGAATTGAGGTTTGGATTAATACACTGGAATAGACTTCTTATCAAATGGAAGTGGCAACAACGTTTGGCTATATAAGAGTAACCAGAAAAACTATGGGACCCTCCTGGGCTTTCCTCCATGACATAGGGAGATGTCCCTAAGTCATTTTTCATAGGGGAAAAGAACACAACTAAAGTTAATTTCTTTTTGACCCCATTGACATCAGCTCAGCAGGACCTCAAATGAAGAAACAGTGATCAAATTAAATTCTTATCATGTTCTAAAGTTATAAGACAACACAGAAGTCATATTGAGGACTGCAGAAGAGCCATGCATACTTGCACTATCTGATAACAGAAGGCAGGAGATTAAGACACACTGCGACTTCTCAGCTACCCAAAAACATATACTTATATTGTTTTTAATGGACCTTCAAAATTACAAAAGAAAAGATAGTCTCTGAGAAAACTCCTAGTTCAAAGACCCTTGCATGAAGGCTGGGATCCAGGTCAGCAGTGAGATGATTCACTTTTAAAATTATACCCAAGAACAGCTAGGAAACTCATTTCCTGAAAGGGCTCACCCATAAACTCACATCAGTCCTCATTCTAATGTGAGAGTTATTTCCACATGTAGTCCAAGGAAAATCTCAACCATGCACATGGGGATTTCTATGCAGCACAGTGGCTTGTGCCCCATTTTCTATACAGCTGAAAGTCTTGGCAATCTTGGGTGCCTTCAAGTCCTGACCAGTGCATAAAGCTTCTGATTCCTATTAGAAGGAGGACACTGAGCTCTACTCTAAACACATCTGTCCTGGAAATCCAGCAAAATTTTCAGGGCTCCCTTATCTGCCAGACAAAAAGAAGGTCGAGGTTTTGTATTTTTTTATTTGTCTTTAAAAATGAAACAGTAGCCCCTTGGGAAAAGCCACTTGTACAAAGTCCCCTGCTTGAAGGATGAGGTTAAGTTTGGATGGGAAATGATCCTCTCACAAAAACAAGAAGGCTACTAACCTAGAGACCTGAAGGTAATCACACACATGCTGGGGTCTGCATGCACCCTGCATGCAACTCAGAGAAGTATGAGATGAAGGGACACTGGGTTACACCCACATTGCACCCAGCCTTGCATTCATGGATTACTCCCAGTTCACCTCTCCCCTTTTCTCATTTCTTTCTCTGTTTCTATTTTTCTCTACTTTTTTCCCATCTCTTGTGTTCTCATTTATTTTGCAGAGTGATGTATATTAAAAAAATCAGTGATTCTCTGACTGAGAATGGGACTCCAATCATTAGAAGAGACTCTCCTAGGGGTAGCTGAGAAAGAAGAAGCCTAAAGGAATCCATTTCCACATACTCTTCTCCCGTATACATGATTTCCTAAGTTAGATGGGCCCAAGAATGACCATGGAGCACACGCAGGAACTTCTTCCTCCCTTTTGCTATCAACTTGTCCTATTTCAACCTGCAGGGTCTTGTCTATATTTTTCTAAATGGGCACTGTGACCTTATCAGTTTCCAGAAAAAGAGGGTTAAAAATAACATGTAGTAAATCTGCCAAAAGGAACTGAGGTGCTAAAAGCCCATATCACATGGGAGAGAGGGCTGGGTAAAACAAGGAGATGGAGCTCCCTGAGGTACCACTCTCCAGCTTACACAAAAGTTGGGTTCACAATTCCCACTTTGGTGTTTGGAGACCCGATATATCACAATACAAATGGCAGGAGTACAAAGTCAGATAACTGGTATTTCCTCAATTGAAGGGTTACATACATTGGTACCAGGATTGAATTAATACCTGAAGCTGGAATAAAGTCAATAGTTAACAAATAACTAAGTCTTTTCAAGGGTCTTTGAAAATGCAAAAGAGTCTCTCAGAGAATACCAAGGGAATCTACATACCCCCACATGACAACTGGGGGATAGGTCTGAACTGGAGATGATCCAATAGGAAATTCTCTTCAAGAACAACAAGGAGGTCTTTACTCCAGAGAGAGCTGAAATGGTCACATATGCAGCAGGGTCTGCATGCACCTTGACCATAAAAGAATGAGGGGATGAAGGGACACTGGCTTCCCCCCACTTTTGAGGTAAGTAGACTAGATGAGGAAATGCACTCAAGTATCTACAATTAAGGGTGTAGTGAGTGAAGGTGCTGTGGGTCTGACACATCTCTGAAAGCCTGCCTGCCTTGAATAGGATGATCCAAGTAACATGTCCTCGAATATAAGAGTTTTGCTAGACACTCCAAAGGCCAAAGCAACAAATGCAAAGTACCCCATATTCTACACTTAGGTTCTAAGGTACCTTACGAAAAACCTAACCAAAACTGGTTCAGCTGGCATTAGCCCATTGTACACTGCTAGGATATAAAAAGTTGAGTTGGAAAGATGAGGCATTTTGGAGAAAGGTGTCAGTGTAGTAGACATTTTCTTCCCAATCCTGACTCTGGGCCTCCTCTCCTTTTGCTAACCTTGCAATTAAACATTCTATTTAGAGCTAGTCCTGATGGCCTAGCAGTTAAAGTTCAGCATGCTCCACTTCAGCGGCCCGGGTTTGGTTCCCAGGTGCGGAACCACATCACTCACCTGTCAGTAGCCATGCTGTGGTGGCGGCTCACATAAAAGAACTAGAAGGACTTACAACTATACACAACTATGTACTGGGGCTTTGATGGGGAGAAAGGAAGAAAAAACGGAGGAAGATTGGCAACAGATGTTACCTCAGGGCAAAAAAAAAAAAAAGTGACCATACTTTATACACTGTTAAAAAGAAAAACATTCTATTTAAATAGGAGGTACTCACTGGGGAAATGCCACATTTAGAGCCCAAATTTATTTTCTAAATTGTGTGCACCACCGGGTGCCAAGTATGGGTTGTCTACTTATCTTACTCAGTCTCTTCTCTGAGAATCCATGCAATCTTCCAATGGCATCTGCTGCTGGGGTATGATATGGGGCATGAATGATCCAGTGAAAGTCCCATGTGGCTGCTGACTACTGGGTTTGTTTTCCTCTGAAGGTAACACATTGTCTGCTTGGGTGTGGTAGGGGAATAAAAGTATAAAACACAGTCTAAATAAGAGTCTCTGCATATTGTCTCCATTTGCAATGCAGATGAGGATGTCAGTGCCATTCTTTGTAAAGATATCTACTGCATCCATGGCCAGAGGTACCCTTTATCAGAGGTTAGAGTATCAGGTCTAGTTTTTTCTGGCTATGAGACATGGAGATCTCTTGTACCTGTGTGTGGCTGGCAGTCTTAGGACACTTACAGGCTATTTTTGACTCATGTGCTGGAATTACTATGTCTTGTTTTGGGGCCAGATTCTGGATTAAAGATGGATCACCATGCCCTGTGCAATGGTCTACCTGGATGACCAAGGTCCTAACTTCGGCAGTTCGGGTCTGGTGAGCTTGATAATTCTATTGATTTCCATCTTAGAAGGGTCCTTATCCATTTACCGCCACATGGGGCACAAAAATAGATGTGCACCTTGGGTAATCTGCTGATGATTTTTGTCTCCACATGGGCTGAGACATGATGATCCAGTTGGCACACTGACGGGCACCAGACCAGACTGTAAACACATGTGTGACTTCCCATGAGTGATTCAAAATGTAAAAAGGTGCATTTGCGGGGATATTTTTTCAGGGCAAGCACTACAGCCTGTATCTCCACCCATTGAGTGGAATTCCCCTTTCCATGCCATAGGTGCAAGCAGTTTTCTTTGGGGTTAGACAACTTCTGCACCACTACAACCCACCTGCCTTAACCTTAGCTGATGAGTCCATGAACCAACCCAAACATCCTCAGGAACCCGGGTGTATTGAAGCCTCCAGAGGCTGAGGTGCTGCCACAATCTCTGCATCTGAGACAGCTACATGTGGAGTGTGACTGGAGACTTTTCTCTGAACCTCTGAGACACCATTAAAGCCAAGTTTGTTTCTTCTCTAAATGTACCACTTTCACATAAAATGTTTCTTGTACAATACTCACTTTGTTGGTGTTCTCATTTGGAACCAATGCTATGATATGGAAGCCAGAGTGTTACAGTCCTTGCTCTTGTTTTGTTACTTTCCCAGTGTCCACTGGCATCCACTAACAAACCAGCAACAGTCTTTCAAATGGGGTATATCATGTGGCAGATTCAGGCAAGGACCATGAAAAAAATCTCTAAGAGTGTCATTGCCTAGTAGGCATATATTTTTGCCACAGGTTCCATTCTGCATAAATGTCAGTGACCGACAATTTCCTTAAAAATACACTGCATGGATGACTGGCCTGAGTGGAAAGGTGGTCTGTACAGCCTGATGGATAGTTTCTAATGCAGGCTGTTAGTCAACTCCAGTGCTTACCAGGTAATCTTTTGTAATGGGCTGGGCTAAATCCTCATGTGAAATATGAAGTGTCTTTAATACTGAATAAGGTTATCATATGTTCTGCCCCCTTTTGATTTCCTGGAGATTTTAAGGCCATTAGTTTTTCATGAATAGACGCGGGGATTGTTTTCAGGCACAAGTTACATGGTGTCCATGAAGTTAACCTTGGTGGCTGGCCAAAGATACTTGTCAGGATTAACAGTCCAGCCCTAGTTACTCAGCTATTGGCCCATCTCCCTAAGGCAGATGGTATTCTACCCTTAGTCCTTTCAATCAAAACAATGTTATCATGTAAGCGTACTGAGACCCCTGGTGAGGTTTCATTCTTCCCTAGGTCTCAGCCTATCCACTGATGAGAAATCATTAGAAGGTTCAGGTTGTCATGGGGCTGCAGAGTGAACATGTATTGTCCTCTGAACCTCATGTAGGCAAATAAGCTATAATCTTCTGCTTGCAGTGGCATCTGAAGAAAGCACTAGCATGTCTACCACTGCATATCAGGCCCTTCAGTCTATGCAATGAACTCTGTGACCACCATAATATCAACAAATGCAAGGGTAAGAAAGATTGCTGCCACACTGAGCTTACAGTAATCCACAATGAGGTGTCAAGAAGTATTGTCTTTCATCACTAGACACAAGATGACTGCAGAACGGTCTAGATTCTTTAATCACCTTTGTCTCCAAATAGTTCTTTCATAAGTATAGCGACCTCCTTTCACCACTCCCCACATCCCAGTATCCTACTCCGCTTTACTTATACCCCATGGCTGGACTAAGAAAACCTGGTGGCTCCCGTTTGTCTACTCCTCCCATGACCACTGTTCTAATTGTGGAATTTCCCCATTGGGACATCCCTTACAATTCAAAAGAAGAATTACACATACTTAACACAAGTCTTCCTAGAATACATTCAGCAGTATCAGTTACAACATCTTGCGTATATTGGCCCAAAAGAGCCCACTCATAAACTCACATCAGTCCACAGTCCAACCTGAGACTTATTTACACATCCAAAGTAAATTTTTGACTGAGCTCATGGAGGATTCTAGGCAGCACAGTGACCGGTGTGCCACTGTCCATAAGGGTTAAAAGGTATGACAACTTCGAGTGCCATAGAGTCCCCAAAACACCTCGATGATGAATAAAGCCTCCAGTTCAAGTTAGAGAAGTAGGGGCCATGACCCTGCCTTAGACCTGTTTGTTCTTGAAAACAGAAAAATTTGGGTAGAAAGGTGGTTCTGAATGTGTTAAATATCAGTCAGAACGACACAGGTGTCAGAACAGGGTCTAAGTTCTTTTGATCCTCCTCCCGTTATGAGTAATACGGTCATGGCCAAACTGCCTTGTAACATGGGGTTGGTAATAGAGAATGAGGTGATCACTTCCTGTCCTCCAGATAACTGGCAGGGCTCCCTCATCTGCTAGTCAAGGAGGAAACCTCTAAAATCTCATTGGGCTTATGTCCAAATCCATCCTTAATATCACTTCTTTCCAACTCACTTTAGGAGCAGACCTTAGTACATTTTGACATAACCAACTACCCCTTGTCACCAAACACTTTATCAATGAGGTAGACTGCTGTCTCCCAGATCCTGTTCCATACTTAGCCAACCTGCTGGGTCTCACCTGTATTTTTGCAAAAGGCCTTTGTGACCTTATCAGCCTCCAGGAGGAAGGAGTTTAAAATTCATGGAGTCAATCTGACAAAATTGGAAGGGGGAAATTCCCATGTAGTGTTGCCTCTTATGGAGAGCCAACTGTTGCAGTAGTTTTGTAGTAGATACAACTGTTCTCTCAGGAACATAGAACACTAGAGTGCATAAAAGACAGAAGTTGTTCTTTGACTACCCATAGCATTCTGTATGTGAAATCACTTTCCCTCAGTTTTGTTAGGAATTGTAAGTCTCCCTTATAGTGGGCATCCAAGGCCACACAGAATGACACCTTCCACTTGCCAACTAACAAGACATCATTAACAGTGAAAACTTCAGACACCAGACGAATTTTTTTCTGACACCATATAAACATTCAAAATTCAAACAAAGACATATTAATACCAATTACACATTATTACAGAGTGCATACAGTAAATAGCTTGTAGGCATCTTAATGACAAAATAACTTTTAATTTTCTATCTTTTCACTGTAACTTCTCTCAGCTACATTCAGATACATTTTTTTGGAAACACAGACCATTGATATTTTCACACAGACATACAACACGAACTTCCAACAATACATATACTTCAATTGGAAACTCAGGGAAAAAAGGAGGAGGGAACACAGGGGGAGCAACTGAGTCCAGTAAGCACAGGTTGTTCATACTTTTGTCCATTCCATGGTATGAAGAATTTTTATCAATAACTAGGAACCAATTAGAGAGGTGATTTCAATCCTACCTCTTGCTACCTAACCCTCCAAGCTTCTTTCAACAAGCAGCATGCGTTACTGGATGCCAGAGAATCTATCTTACTACTAACCCGACCCAGACACCTTGGAAGAGGTTGGACAGTGGGAGGACCCTTATGCTCCCCCATCCACCCGCCTTGTAGACAAGGGTGTGCTACCAGATCTAGGAGAGCTGTATCTCTCATAACCTGGCCCACACTGCTCTACTGATCCAAGGAAGTCTTTATCCCTCCTAATCCACCCTTGCTGTGAGATCAGGTCAGGATCATCTCATCTGACAACTTGGCCAGGGTACTCTCAGGTGCCACAGATTTCCAGATGCCTTATCCATTCTAACATGGAATACACAGTCCCTTAGCAAGAAGACTCTGTCACCCCTCTCATCCACCACTTAAGTGACAGCATGTGCTAAGAGAAGCTGGGGAATCTAATTAGGCACTAACCTGGCCAGTGTGGTCTGTTGTCTAAAAAAAGAGGGCATTACAATTTTATTGGCCACGTGTTCGGTGCCAAATTTGTCATTGCAAGCATGAATACTTGCAAGGCCAAGGAAAAGGCCTAATTTATTTAACACATAAAAATACAAAAAAACCCCACAACTAGAAGGACCCACAACTAAAATATACAACTATGTACTGGGGGGATTCAGGGAGAAAAAAAAAATGATTGGATTGGAAACAGTTGTCAGCTCAGGTGCCAATCTTAAAAAAAAAAATCCTTTTATATTTTGGTACTTTGATACTTAAAGGACAGCAAAAAGAAAAATGAGGCAAAAGGGCCAGCTCCCCATGATCTTTGTCCCACTCACCAAAAAGGATGACAGAGTAACCAAAGGGGGCAAATGACCTCAATGCCAGTTGTAGGATATCCCTTTGTAGAGGAGCCACTTCTAGACTGCAGCTAAGTGGGTTTTTATTCTGCAGATCTATACTTAAGTGAGGGCAGGGCACAAATTCCCACATCTTAACAAACTCTGGAAGAGATGAGAAAACTGTCTCATGAGGGGTGAGGACCGGAACAGCTATTTAAGTTTAACAGTTCAGAAAGCTTTATACATATTCCCTGGACTTAGAATGACACAGAGACTAGTGTCTGATTCATGTAAAAGAAAAGCTAAGGTTGGAGCTGACCCTGTCAGTGGGAATAAAAGGAGGCTGTCTTGGGAGAGAACTGCACTTCCACCAGCTACAGAAGACAGGATGTCTTTTCCAAGATTGACGTGAAGACTCTTAAAGAGACCAAGTGGGCATTTTCTTGAACTTCATGGGAGAGGGACAAAGGTTATTTCTTCCTGTATCTTTGACCAGGGCGAATAACAAAGAACTTCACAAAACTAAACTAAGTCTGGTAGAATTAGGGGGACACTGGAACTAGTGTCTGACTCATGCAAATGAAGTTAAGAATCTCCAGCTACAAATATCTCAACAGAAGACACAATCAACAGACTGGCTGGTAAGTGAACTGCACTTTCATTGCATACAAAGAAAGTTCTATGTTTTCCTTGGCTGACATGAGAACCCAATGAAAGTGAGTGCACTCAGATTTTCTTAAATAGAAAGCACAGGGGCCAGCCCCATGGTCAAGTGGTTAAGTTTGTGCACTCCACTTCAGTGGCCTGAGGTTTGCCACTTCGGATCCTGAGCATGGACCTACGTACTGTTCATCAAGCCATGCTGTGGCAGCATCCCACATAGAAGAACTAGAATGACCTACAACTAGGATATACAACTATGTACTGGGGCTTTGGAGAGGAAAAAAAAGAGGTAGATTGGCAACAGATGTTAACTCAGGGCCCATTTTCCTCAGCAGAAAAACCAAAAAGCATACCTTCAAAAAAAAAAAAAAAGGAAAGCACAGAGGAGAAGCATGGGGGTAGATGATCACCACAGAAGGATGAGACTAAAGAATTTAGGAGCTAAAGGAGACTCTAGTGGCAGGTCAGAAGAAAGGCACAGGATGGGGCAGCAGCCCACAGTCTGAGGCCCATTTAGGAAGCTTAAAATGTGCCCATGAGGACATTGGCTCAGGATCAGTATTGCTCACTTCGTTGCAAACTGCCCCCCACCACCAGCATCTAAGGAAAAAAAAAGGCCGCATTCTCCATGTGTATCCACATGTGTATCCATAGAAAGGGAATGCAGTGGGCATTCTCTCCACTACCATACGGGAGGCATGAAGACTACTTGAGTTTTGCTCCAAGAAATGACGAACAACTTCAGAAAGCTTGTCTTATCTCCCCTGGAGTTGGGAAACACATGAGGTAGTGTCTGACTCAGACAAACAAATTCCACACCTGGGGCTGGAACTGCCCTGAGAAAGGCACAATGAGGAGTATGGCTGGCAAAGCGAACTGCACTACTGCGCAAGAGCCAGAGTAGACAGACACAGCCTCATCAGAACACAGAAACTTGAGCTTCTGCCAGGCCTGGGGCTGAGCCCAGGGCAGCTGCAACCCCAAAATGTCATGTCAAAACAAGAAAACTAAGTAAAAATTTGGAAACTTTTGTTTGCCAAAAGGAAGGACTGCCCACACTGGCAAGCTAGCATTGACTAGCTGCCTGAGCAACTGGCCATTCAAAAATCAACAAATGCCAAATCTTTCTAAGGGGCCAATGAATATATGAAAATATACCAGAAAACTCACAAGCCTAAGCACCCAGGTGTGAATGTTAAGGGACAAATTCACACTAAAAATGATAATGCAATATAAAATTCCTTCTGAGAACTACCAGAGAGCTTTAAGCCAAGAGAGAGCAGAAGGGAGGCAATATATGGCAGGGTTTGCATGAACCCTGACAATTCGTAGAATGATGGGAGAAAGGGATACTTGCTTCCCTCCAACATGAAATATTTAAAATGGATAAGGAAATGCAGTCACAGCACCTACATTAAAGGATGCAGTGAGAGAAGATGCTCTGGGTCAGACACATCCCTGAAAGCCTGACTTGCAAAAGACTTTGAAAGAAACAACCTCAGCATAAGTGTTTGCAGAAGCTCCAAAGACCAAAATGATAAATACCAAGGGCCCTATATTCTAAACTAAGGACTTTAACATCTTACCAAATCTTGAGCAAACTGGTCCAGCTAGCATTAGCCCAGTGACTATCTAAGGATATGAAAACTGAGGTGGAAGAAGAAAGATATTTTCGACAGAGTTGAAAGAATGATAGGCATTTTCTACCTGCCTGTAACCTGTGCTTTCTCCTTTTCTACTCAACCTTCTAATTACACTTTGTATTTAAATGGGAGGTAACTACCAGACAAATGCCACATTCAGAGCCCAAACTGACTTTCTTAATGTGTGTTCCACTGGGAGATGAGCATGGCTTGTCCACTTCTCTTAATGTTTTCTCTTTAAGAATTCAAGCCATCTTTCAATGGCACTTGCTACCTGGAAATGACATGGGGTGTGAATGGTCCGTCAAATGTTCAATGGAGTTCCCCACTCCTGGGTAGTTTTTGCCATAAAGGCAGCACCATTGTTTGACTGGGTGTCACTGATAAATGTGAATAAAAAACACAGTCCGTGCTGTACATTACATTCCCATGACTTAATTATTTTATAACTGTAAGTTTGTATCTTTTGACCCCCTTCACCCAGTTCTCCCACTCCCAATCTCCCACCTCTGGCAACCATCAATCCGTTCTCTTTATGTATGAGCTTGATTTTTTGTTGTTGTTGTTTTTGGGTTTTTTTAATTTCACATATAAGTGACATCAAAAACATGGTGACTACAGTTAATGATACTATATTGCATATTTGAAAGTTGCTAAGAGAGTAGATCTTAAAAGTCGTCATCACAAGAAAAAAATGTGTAACTATGTATAGTGATGGATGTTAACTAGATTTATTGTGGTGATCACTTCACAATATATACAAGTATCAAATCATTACATTGTACACCTGAAGTTAATATAATGTTATATGTCAATTATATCTCACTTTTAAAAACACAGTCCAATTAACAGTCCTTGAATAGATTCCCCCATAGGATGTGCATGGGGTTGTCAGGGCAATACTCAGGATCTGCCACACTCCATGCCCAGTGGTAACCTTGAGAGGAAGGTAGGGAGCCAGGTCCAGCACATCTGTGTATGGAAATTGGAGAGCCCTCTCTATTCGACTGTGCAGCTGGCTTCCTTGGCCTCATGTGCTAAAATCACTAGGAATTGTTTTGGGGACAGGACCTAAATTGCAACAGATTGCCATGTCTTGTGCATAGTTTATCCAGGTGGGCATGGTCTTAACCTGAGTGTACAGGTATGATGAGCTTGTTGATTCAATTGATTTTCATCCTCAAAAATTCCTTATCTATGTGTACCATAAGGGGAATAAAAGGAGGTGTGAATCTTGTGCAATTGGCTGATCATGTTTGCCACCAGAGTCTGAGACTTGACCATCTGGGCATCCCCCTGCCAGGTACCAGTCCTCATCATCAGCACATGGGCTCACACCCAGGACTCAGTCAAAAATTAGCAACATGCATTTTGCAGAGGAGGGGGTTTTCCAGGGCAAGCACCACAGCCCAGACCCCACTCATTGAGCAGCATTCCTGCTTTTCCAAGAAGCGTTGTAAGCAATATTCTTTGGAGCCATATGACTTCTGCAGCCCACTACACCACATCTGCCTCTAACTTAGTGGAATGACCAAGAACCATATGCAGGCATCCTCAGGAATCTGGGTGTACTGAACCTGCCAGAAAGTGGATGAGCTGACACAGACACTGCATCTGATACAGCCCCATCTAAAGGGTGACTGGACACCTATTCCAGTACCTCTTAGGAACCACTAATGCCTAATTTACTTCTTTCATGGATATACTATTTTCACTTAAAAATGCGTGTTTCTTGAGCAATATCCATATTGATGGTGTTCTCATTTGTAACCACTCTCATAAGAGACAGAAGTCATAACAACTTCTCTTGCTTAGTTACTTTATCCATGTCCACCCGCATGCACTAACAAGGCAGCACTCGTCTCTCAAATGGGATACAACAGGTGTCAATTTCAGACAACCACCAGGAAAAAATTCCACAGGATGCCATTGCCTCTTGGCCAGATCCTTTTGCCACAGACACCACTTTACGTAAAAATCAGTCACTGACTCTTTCCCTCAAAATGCTCTGCACAGGTTATTTGGGTGAGTGGAAATGTGGTCTGTCAAGCGTATTGGAGAATTTCTCAGGCATGTTTTTGGTCAACGTAGATGCTTTTCGAGTAATCTTATGTAATGTGCTGAGCAGGATCCCCATGTGAAGCATGAAGTACATCCAGTACTAGACAAAGTTATAATAATGTTACCACATTTTGTTTCTGGATATTTTTTAAACATCACTTTCTCTTTAAAAAGCCCAGGGATTGTTGTCCGGGTACCAGGCCAGATGGTTTCTAAGAGTTTTACCTTGGTGACTTGCCAGTGATTTTTGTCAGTGTTAATCTTCAAGCTCTGGACGTGCAAATATTGGAGCCTCTAAGACAGAGGGTACGTGGTCCTTGGACTTTCCAATTAGAATAAAGTAATCCATGTAATGGTACCAAGAGAGCTCTGATAAGGTTTCAATCTTTTCTGTTTCCTGATCCCATGGATACAGTGGGATTTGAAGAAAGCATTAGCATGTTCACCACCACAAATGAAGCCTACGGCCTGTGCAAGGGCTCCATGATTGTTATAACATCTGGCAGTTCAGGTTCAAAGAAGACTACTGCCACATTAAGCTTGCAGTACAAAACAGTGAGGTGACAAAACTATCGGCTGTGCACGGATCACATGCGGCCAGTGTAGGGTGCTATAGTCTCTTTAAGCACCTGTGTTACCATTACTTCCTTGATCAGTGTAGGAACATCTTTTCGCCCCCATTCCTCACTCCCTGCCCCAATATCCCAGTATCCTACACTGCTTTACTGAAATGTCTTGGTTGGACTGGGGGAGCCTGGTGGGACCCACGTTGCCCACTTGTCCCACTACCACTGTTCTGATCAAGGAATTCCCTCATTGGAAGCATCCTGTACAATCAAGAGAAGAATTTGACACACTTAACACAACTCTTCCCAGAATATACACAGCAATATGGTTACAACATTTTGTATCGCACTGGTTGAACAGATCCACCTGTAAAATCACATCAGTACTTATTCCAAAGTAAAAGTTAAAGGAAAAATTTGATCCTGCCGATGGAAACTAAAACAGCAGATTGGCATATGGTCCAATGTCTAGACAGCTGAAAAGCTTCGGCAAGTTTCAGTGCCAAGTCCCCAAAACACTTTGTCCAGTGCATAAAACCTCTGATTAGAGAAGGAAGGGTGTCCATCTCTAACTAGACCTTCATGTACTTGAAATATATAAGGTCTGAGTAGAAAGGTGGTATTGAGGCTTTAGATCGACAAGAGTCCAAACAGTACAGATCTCAGCAAGGGTTTCTAGGTACCCTTTGTCTTCCTCCTGTCAATACCCAGGTGGTCCTGGCCAGACTGACTTGGAACATGGATTCTGTCAAACGGTGACTAGGGAATTCCACCATGTCCCTCCAGTACAACTGTCAGGGCAACCTCATTAGCCAGCTGAGGAGAATACTCTTGTAGTCACATTAAGCTTTTCCCCAAAATCCATCCTTAATGTCCCTCCATGCCTGCTCTTGGAGGAGCCCACCTCATACACTGCTGTGTAACTGACTGCTCTTGATCAGCAGAGAGTATTTCATATGTGCACAGGCGTACTGGTAGAAAGGAAGCAGTTTCACTTTCTCAATGACACAGCATGGTGAGAAACAATCACAAAGTATTTTTCTTAGATAAGAAGTTATCATATTTTTATTTCTAACTGGACCACTGATGCAACTCATCAGGAGACTCTAGGACAATGCTCAAAGATCACAAGGCCTCTTGTTACCAAACACTTTAGTTACAGGTCTGTTAACTCTTCCTGAGTCCTGTTCCACACTTGGCTACTTAGCCTGTGTGGTCTTGTGTCTATTTTGCAAAAATTATATTTATGACCTCATGTACCTCCAGAGGAGGGGGTAAAAAAATCCCACGTAGTCAATCTGTCCAAGCGAGAGGGCAAAGCCCTGCACAGTTTAGCTTCTTTCACAGTAAGTCTAATTAACAACTTTTGGAGCTGTTTGGTAGGAGCAACAAGTATTGCTGTGGGATAATAAAAGTCTTTAGTTAGTGACAGACAGTCATTATTCTGTGACAGCAGAAGAGACCTAGTGTGTGAACCCACTCACAATATTTCACAGAGTATAACTGGCAAGTAGGGCCTGAGTTTTCTGGAAGGATTATATGTATCTCTTGCAGGGAGCTGACAAAGCCATTGAGAAAGACACCCTCAACTGCCAATCAAAAAGATAATATTATCAGTGAAAATGTTCGACATTAGAGAAATTTGCCTATGACCATATAAACATTCACATATTCAATACCAATTACACATTATTACACAGTGCACACAATGAATCCGCTCAAAGGCATTTCTAATGACAAAATCAATTTGAATTTTTTCTTTACACTGCAAGTTCTATAGATGCATTCAGACAATTTTTACAGAAACAGACCACAGATATTTTTATATAGACAGTACATCACCAGCTTCCAGGAGACCATCTACTCTCTTCAACTGGGAGCCCAGGGAATACAAGAGAGGGGGCACAGTGGGAGCAACTGAATCAGTAGGCATGCGTTTTCACAACCTTGATCATTTCATGAGCCTCAAGAAATGAACTCTTAATAATACCTTGGCACCAATCAGTATTTTTAATTGGTCTTTGAAAATATGAACGAAAAGAGCTCCCAGAGAAAATCAACTATTCCAAAGAACCATGTTCAAGGGTGGGGGAGAAGTTCACAGTAGATATGGTCTATATTAATAATACCTCTGAGAACAACAAGGGCACTACTAACCCAGAGAGAGCCGAAGCAGTCACATACTTGGTGGAGTCAGTTGCCCTGACTACTAGAGTAAGATGGGATGGAGGGATAAAGAATTATCCACATTTCTCCCTGCTTGCATTCTTTGATTTTTCCCAATTCAATCCCCTTTTCTCTCTTCTCTTCCCTTTTCTCATTTTCTCTACTTTCCCCCAGATCTCCCCTGTTTTCACTCATAATGCTGAGTGACATCTCTAGAGAATAAAGTGTTTCACTGACTGGGTCAAGACCCCAATTCAGCAAGGACATTTTTCTAGGGTTGGCTGGGCAGGGTGAGTCCAATTGGAAGCTACTTCTACATACTCACTTTCCACATGAATATTTTCCTAAAATAGATCTATCCTCAAATGACCACTGAGCACATTCAAGTTCTACTCCCTCTCTTTTCACTATCACCTTCATATACTTCAATCTGCAGAGTTTCCCCTACATTTTTCCAAAAGGGCATCGTGACCTTAGCAGTCTCCAGGAGGAAATGAAAAAAATCCATGGAGGGGCTGGCTTTATCAAGAAGGTCTTCAATGGGACCAATGGGGCCAAGCAACCAGTGCTCACTGGTCAGTACCCGAGGCCTTCATTATCACATCCGGCACAGCGCCACTTTCCATGGTCTGAAGCCAATACTGCATCTCAGAATCTCAGGAAATGTAGGTCCTAGGAGCCTCTTAAGTGATGGCATGCAAGCCAAAGGCAGTTGCTGCTGGAGGAACAGAACTTCTGCATGGACCATCCCTGGGAAGCTCTGCAAATTTGCAGCTGCTAGATGATGTTCTTCATTAACATCTGTCTATCAACATAATCGTCACATAATTTCATTGTGGTGGCAGGGACTCAGTTTTGGAATTCTATATAGAAAAAGCAGCTGGATCCCAGGCTTTCAGTGGCCTTGAGCCAACCAGAAGTGCCTGGTACATGAAGGAGAGGCCAGTATATCATCCCCTGTCTTGACCTTGTCATCGGACATTGACAGTACGGGCAAGGTCCTGGTGGTGAAGGCTAAAGCTATCCATATCATTATGAATTCTCTTATCACAAAGCATATCCAGGAGTGCATTCAGCATTTTGAGCAACAGGCAAGGCTGAAAAGTGCTGGCGTCATACCCCACAAGACCTTTATCACTGAAGGGACCAAGTATCTTCAAGAGGCAAAAGCACCCCCTTACACTAAATCTACACATTGGAGAGATAACAAAAGAAGAGAAGCAGCCCAAACTAGCCTATCCACACCACGGAGCAGCCCCCACCCTTTCCCTAAGCAGAAACCCAGAGGCTTGTTAACCTCTGGTTCTTTCACAGCCCTGCTTTCCCAATCTCAGCATGGATACTAGAGTGGGAAAAGGATAGAAATCCATCCAATAAAAGGAGGTTCTTTGGACCAAGATCACTCCAGAATTGTTATTCCAGAGGTCTGGCTACCCAGGTCTATAGAGGAGCTCAAAAGCTCTCTCCAATGGAACTGGTTCACATCTAGGATACTCGAATGGCTGAGGTCCTAGCAATCATTTCCCAAAATGGTCATCCCAGGGATAGATGGAAAGAAACAATCACCATGAACACATACCCTCAAATCCTGTGACTTGAATGTGCTCATACCCACTGAGTTCTAGAGATCTTCTATTCCAGGGAATACGGATAGAGGGTTTCTTACTCCCCATCCTCCTTTAACCTTGGCTCTGACGTTAGAAAGATATACTCTTTAAAAACCTCATAAACTGAGGCTAGGGCTAGAGACATAATAGGTTTTTGAGAAACATTAGTGCAAAGTTTATCTTTAATGTGTGGATGAAGCCATGTCGTACTGCTTAAATTTAGATTAAACTATCTCAGCAGCGATGTATGGGGGACCTCATCACCTATTTTTGTATCATTTATCTTAGATAAGAAATTTGATCTTTGCTTACTAGGTTAATAACATTTGTGCAGTTACAAAACCCAGGCTTCTTGATTCCTTTACCACCATCCACGTGAGCATTGACAAATCACGGAGTAGAGGTGTTCACTGACTACTTTAAACACTTTTGGCCTTCTTGATACTACAGTGTACTGTGGTCCACCTTTGTCATTTAGGGAGACTTAAGATTTGTCTGGGATCTGGGTGTGATTAAAATCCAGACTTGGCAGGGACCCCTCTTTGTATGCTGAAACTGGAGTCTCCTTGCTTTGGGTAGACCTAATTGATCACTTTGGACTGCATCCATTTCTCACTGTAGTACCTCTTGGACCATGGCTGCTAGGGGGATGCTTCTCTTTTATGTGTCACACAGAGCAAGCACTATTCTTGAATATCCTTTCATGGACTTTAGGTTTAGCTTATTTTACTCCAATTTGTTTGCAAACTGCATAAGAGAGAAAATTCAGTTATTGCTTTGGTAGAAATAAATGGATGTTAAACTTTTTTAAAGTAATGAAGATAGTAATTATAGTTAGAGTATAGTCTTGAGGTTCATGAGAAACTAGTGCCACCCTATTTTGATTTCCTTATTCAGCGCAAAGCCTGAAACCTTTTGTGAGGAGTAAAGGAATTAATTTAATATTTTTCTGTATGAAAACATTTTCCCCAAATGAGTCACACGCCATTATACAACACATACCTTATTGAAGAAATAGGGAAACTGCCTTTTTACTTCTCCTCACTGTGTACATGTTCAGTCATTGTCTTAAACACTCTCTAAAATACCACTGTTTTTGTTTTGGAGAGTACGTTGTCTACATAAGAAGCTGACCTCCCATAGAAAGACCCTAGAGTCTAAAAATAATTAATTTATATGTGCTTTGTGTTACGCTTGTATCTCTTACATGTTTTGACAATAAAAATCCTTATCACTTACAAGGAAAAAAACCAACGAGTAAATCTGTAAAGAAAAACCTGGGACCCTGACAGCCTAGTCCATGTGGGAGTTCAAGTCTGGGTCAAATATCGAGATGGTCTTCTGAGCTACCACGTCCAACTCTCAGGCAAATGAGCTCCTGATTTCTGGCACTCTATTTGGAGTCTTCATGCAGTCTGACATCTCATAGAATGATGGTATGAAGGGACACTGGCTTCCCCTCAACTTTGAAATAGGTAAAGTAAATAAGCAAATGCATCATCACTACCTACAATTAAGCACATACCAATGGTAAGAGAAGATGCTGTGAGTCAAACACGTCTCTGAAAGTCTGTTTTGAACTGGACATCAACATGCTCTGGAGCAACACGTCCTGGAATATAAAAGTTTTGGCAGAATCTCCAAAGGCAAAACAATAATGCCTAAAACCCCATACTCTAAGGTAAGGTACAGCACTATCTTCCTAAAACTCTGACCCAAACTGGATCTGTTGACATTTGCTCACAACCCACCACAGTGGTATAAAAGAGTTGAGGTGGAAGAAGGAGACAAGAAATTTTGGAGAAAGTTGTCAATGTTGTGGACATTCTTTCCCCATCCTACATTTGGGCCTCCTCCCCCTTTCATCAACCTCAAAACTAAGCATTCAATTTAAATGGAATATACCAGCTGGGGAAATGCCACATTTAGAGCCCAAACTGACTTTCTTAAGCATGTACTCTTCTGGGAGCTGAGCATCAGTGTCCAGTTCCCTTGAAGTCTTTTCCTTAAGAATATAGGACATTTGTCATTGGCCCCTCTCTCTGGGGATAACATGGGGATTAAACTGTCCATCACAGGTCCCATGAAGCTCCCAATTACTGAGTATTTTTTGTTATAAAGTGGCACTATTGTCAATTGAATGTGGTTGGCAAATCCAAATATAAAACACAGTCCCACTACAGTTCTTGGGTAGATTCATTCATTTGATGTGTGGCAGGGGTTGGCAGTACCATACTCAAAAAAGGGATCTACTGCAATCCATGTCCATTGCAATCTTGAGAGGAGGTACAGTGTCAGATCTGGCATGTCTGTATATGGAACCTGATGATGCTCTCTCTACTCGACAGAGTAGCTGGCACTCTGTGCACATTTCCAGGTTTCCTTGACCTCATGTGCTAGAATCACTAAGACCTGTATGGGCCCAAATTAAAGACTGATTATCAGTTCTTGTTGCATACTCTATCCGGGTGACCATGGTGCTAACCTTGGCAGGATATATCTGATCAGCTTGTTGATTGTATTCAATTCATATTCAAAGGGTCTTTATCCATGGGCATCTACATGGAGCAAGAACAGCAGTCATGCACCTTATGCAACCAGATGATAATATTTGCCTCCACAAACAGCAACTTGATCATACAGTTGTCCCACTGCCAGGAATTGGCTCACACTGTCAGCCCACAGACACCTGGCCGGGAAGCTGTCAAAATGTAGCAGGTGCATTTTGGGGGTTGTTTTCCGGGAAAGGCAACACACCTGTATCACACCAATTAAGCAGATTGCCCTTTTCCAAACACAGCTGCAAGGATTTATCTATGATGTCACACAGCCTCTGCAGCCCATTGTACCCAAACTGCTTTTAACTTAGCTGATGCATCCTACAATGAAACCCAAGCATCCTCAAGAACCTGTGGGTACCAATGGCACCAGGAAAGCTGAGGAACTGGCCTAGGCCCTGCTTTCTAAACAGCCCCACAGAAAGTGTGGCTGGATGCTTTTTCCTATACTTCTGAGACACTTTTATTTTCAAGATTATTCATTTCCTGAATATACCACTTTCACTTATAAATGGATATTTCTTGGACAACACATATTCTTAGTGTTTTCATTTGGGACCCATCCAATGACAGGGAAGTCGGGATTTAACCACACATGCTCTACCAATGTTACTCTTTAGATGTTGACCAACACCCACTAACAAGCGAGCAATACTCCCTCAAATCAGGTGGTGGTGCCATACAAATGCCAAGAACAAACCCCCAAAGACTGCCATTGCGCAGTGGCCACATCTTTTGCCACAGGTTCCAGTCTGCAAAAATTTCAGTCTCTGATATGTGAATGGGTGTGGAGGTCTGTCCAGATTGTTGAGGAGTTCCTAAAGTATACTGCCAGTCAAAGTGGATGTGTTCAAATAATCTAATGTTTTGGGCTGAGCAGGATCCATAAGTGAGGAGTGAAGTGCATCCAATAGTAAACAAGATCATTATATGCTATGCAAGACTTTGGTTTTTTGGTTGTTAGGCTACCAGTTTTCCTTGAATGGGCTCGCCAATGGTTTCCAGGCATCAATCTACATGCCTAAGAACTATACTTGGGTGGCAGGCCATTGATTCTTATCCAGTTAATCTTCAATCTCTGGCTATTCAGATATTTGACTATCTAAGCAGAAGGTAGGCTGTCCTCAGCCTTTCCAATCAGAATAATGTCATCCATGTAATGGTAGTAACACAGGTAAGGCTTCATTCTTTTCTATGTCCCAGTCTATTCAATGGTGAAAAATCAAGGGAAATTTAAGGTCATCCAGAGGCAGCAGGTTGAACATGTGTTGTAATCTGAGCCCCGTGAACTCAAAACAGGCTCTGATCATAAGGATGCAGTGAGAACTGAAGAAAGTATTAGCATGCCCATCACCCAGACCTGGGCAATGGACTCTGTGATCACTATGATATCTGGAATTGCAGGGGCAAGGAGGACTGTTGCCACATTGAGCTTCAGACAATCTACAGTGAGGCGTCAGATACCATTGGCTTTTTTCTGACCACCTAAGACTGCACTGGGGTGACATAGTCTCAAGTATTTCCTCTGTTCTCCCTTTCTTCTCCTTCTGGTATTCCCATTATGCATATGTTACACCTTTTGTAGTTGTCCCACTCCTTGGATATTGTGTTCTGTTTTATCAGTCTTTGGTCTCTGTTTTTTCATTTTCAAAGGCTCTATTGATATATTCATGCTCAGAGATTCTTCTCTCAGTTGTGTAAAGTCTACTAGCAAGCTCATGAAAGGCATTTTTCATTTCTATTACAGTCTTTTTGATTGCTAATATTTCTTTGTGGTTCTTTCTTAAAATTTCCATCTCTCTGCTTACATTTCCCATCTGTTCTTGCATCCTGTCTGCTTCATCCATTAGAGCTCTTAGCATGTTAATCATATTTGTTTTAAATTCCCGGTCTGAATATTTCAACATCCCTGCCATGTCTAGCTCTGATTCTTGCTCTGTCTCTTCAAATTGTGTTTTTTTCTCTTTTAGTATGCCTTATAATTTTTTCTATAGCCAGACATGATGTACCAGGTAAAAGGAACTGCTGTAATTAGGGCTTTAGTAGCGTGATGGCAAGGTGCAGGGGAAGGGGAAGTATTCTATAGTCCTATGATTAGGTCTCACTCTTAGTGATCCTCTGCCTCCCCTTAGGTGGGACAGGATGGCTGGAGTAGGCTGAAGTTGGGCATTTCCTTTTTCCCATGTAGAATGCTAGAGCTGACCAGAGTTGAGTATTTCATTCACACCGGTCAGTTAGGTTCTGATAATTACCCAGCAAGTTAGGCTCTGGTAACTGTTTCTCCTGAGGGCAGGCCTTGTTAAGAAGAACAGAATGCTTAAGCGTATTTCAGAATGATTCCTTTCCCCTCCCTCAGCAGGTGATATTTCTCCACTTTTTACTGTGGGAAGCTGGTCAAGCTCCTAGAAGTAAATCTCATACTGTTTTGGTGGCTCTCCTATGACTGAATCACCCGGAGTTTTTAACTCTCAGAGTTACCCACACTGAGCCCCCAGCAATTCACCAACTACAGTTCAGGTTTTCCTACCACAGCACTGGTTCTCATGGCATTTTCCATTTGTATCTCTCCATTCCAGGAAGACATGACTCCCTATAATCGCCTGTCTATCTCTCCAATTTAGGGGGTAGTGGTGCCCTCTCCCCTCTTATGAATCAAAGAAGAGTTGTTGATTTTTCAGTCCATTCACCTTTTAACTTGTTTTTAGGACAGAGTGGCAACTTCCAGGCTTCTTAAATGCAGAACCAGAAAGCATTAATCAGTATAGTCTCTTTAAACCTGTGTACTGCCACTAGTTCCTTATTCACTGTAGGAAGCTCCTTTCATCCCTTCCCTCCCCCAACTGAATCTAGTATCCTACACTCCTTTACCTCATGACTAGGCTGGAGAAGGCTGGTGAGCTCCCAGTGTCCATTCATCCCATTACCACTATTCTATTGTGGCATTTCCCCATTGGGAACATCCCTTACAATCAAGAGAAGAATTACACACACTAGCACAACTTCTTCCTCAATATACTAAGTGGCGTGACTTACAACAACATGCATGTATATTGGCTTGAAATGGCCCACCCATAAACTCACATTAGTCCATAGTCCAATATGAGATTATTTTCACAGCCAAAGTAAATTTTTGACCATGCCCCTTAAGGCTTCTGGGAACCACGGTAACCTATGCTCCCTTGTCCATGAGGGCTAAAAAAAAGTTTGACAATTTTGGATGCTGTCAATTCTCAAACACATGTTAGCCAGTTTATAGAGGTTTATGGTTCTAGTTAGAGAAGGAAAAGACTTGCTCGCTACTATAGAACTGCTTGTTCTTAAAAGGAGAAAGGTCTGAGAGAAAGATGGTGGGAAATGCAATATAAATGGCAGTACCAACACCACTTCTCAGCAAGGTGTTCTAGGTCTTCTTGGTCCTCCTCTTGCCATCAGCAAGGTGGTCACAGCCAGACTGGCTTGGAACATGGGGTAGGTAGCAGGCAACCAGTTGATCTCCACACATTCCCTCCAGCACAGCCAGCAAGGATCCCTCAACTGCTAGCTCAAAAGTCAAGCCTCTAGAGACTCACTGGGCATTTGCCCAAACCTATCTTTAATGGCCCTTTCTTCCTGCTCACTTTAGGAGCAGACCTCAGGATATCCCTTTGTAACTGACTCTACTTTATCAGCTCTAGAGTTTTCACTGTGGTTATGGATACTGGTCAGAGGAAACCAGTTTCAATTTCCTGGTGACACAGATGGGTGCTCAACGAAAACAAAAGTCTTTTGTGAGAATCATGGAGATTCCCCCCTTTATGTCTAATGTGATCCACCAAAACAAGTCAGCAGAAGCCTCGAGGACAAAGGTAAAGGATCACAAAGTCCACTGTCACCAAATGGACCTCCTTAATCAGGAGGCAGCATTTTGTGTGTGTGTGTGTGAGGAAGATTGGCCCTGAGCTAACATCTCTTGCCAATCGTCCTCTTTTTGCTTGAGGAAAATTGTTGCTGAGTTAACATCTGTGCCAATCTTCCTCTATTTTATGTAGAATGCTGCCACAGTGTGGCTTGATGAGCGGTGTTGGGTCTGCACCCAGGATCCGAACCTGCCACTGAAGTGGAGCACATGAATTTAACCACTATGCCACCAGGCCGGCCTCATGGAGGCAGTATTTTATCTCTGGCCACAGCCACCAAACAGAGGGAAGTAGCTTCAACTTCCTGGTAACACGAATGGATGGAAAGCAAACATGGGATGCTTTACCTAAATTTATGAGCTCACCTCCTTTATGTGAATCACTAGAAATGTCAGAGAAAAAGGTGAAAGATCACATGCCTCCTGATAAATAAAGGATTTAGCAATGGGGTCAATGCTGTGGACACTACTATATTTTCTACTCCACAGCTCTTTCCAGAGGAGGTACTGCAGAAAGTTCCACATCTCAAAGACCGTATCGAGCGCAAGAGAAATGGTCTCATGACAACCTTTCAAGAGATGTAAAGAGGAGAGTGGGACATGGCCTCAAAGGAACACATCACAAGTCTGCCAGCATCTTCTGTTCTGAGAGGACTGAAAGACATTAGGCCACACTCAGATGAGATGTGCTCAAGCTTTTTCCTGTGTGCCTTATATGGACGTGGAAGGACACCATGGCAATAATGCAGAACCAATACCCTTCACATGTATAACACCAAGGAGTTCCTCCTCCTAAACAACCATAAGTAATAAGATGACCCCATTCTTAGAGGAGGCTGGTGCCGTGCATCACCAACTACATGTTTCTCTGTATAACTGCGACTTTGTGACTTGTATAACTCAGACTTTGTGACTTGCATAACTGGAGACCCACGATGGATTATGGGATGAAGAAAAGATGGCTGACTCACATGCAACAGCTTCAGTAAGCTTAACTCATGACCCTGGAGTTAGAGAGACACAGAGAATACTGCCTGACTGCTGTTGGAAAAAGCTGTAACAGGCGCTGCCTCTGCCAGAAGGTACAATAAGGGACAGAAGAAGGAATGACTCACATTTCCACTTTCTCAGAAGAAAAGTCTGTGCTCTCATTAGAGGACAAGAGGAATCACAAAAAGAAAGAATGGTGTGTTTTTTCTCCACTCCCATGAGACAGGGACAAAACTACTTCCCCTTTATCTCAAGCAAATGACAAAGAGCCACAGAAAGTTTGTCTTATATCCAGAGTGTTTGTGAAACACAGGGGTTAGTGTCTAACACAAAAGTGAGACCAAGAACATGGGGCTGGAGCTACCCCTGCCAGAAGGTACAATAAGAGAGTGGCTATGGCATGAACTGCACTTCCACCACACGTAGAACAAAGGCCTGTATTTTCCAATATCCACTAGTGAATGTTACAATGGTGAGTGGCCTGAGATAGTATTAAAGGGAAAGCACCCAAAAGGAGTCCCTTGTGGGACAGGGACACACCAACGTAAGGGTGGGCCAAAAAAGTACGGTGCTGAAAGGGAAACTAGTGGGCTGTAGAACAAAGACTGCACGTGGCAGGGGCTGGAAATCTGAGGTCCTTGAAGGAAACTGAATGTGCCCCCATGAGAGCAATAGCTCAGGATTTCTTCCACATGACAGAGCCCCAAACTCAAATTACTAGTTTCCCAACCATAAGAGGATGTGATCTCTCATTATCTCCTCTCTCAGGGTCCACATCTAGAGAAATGAAAAAGATTAAGTAATCAAATGAGAAGACAGAAAGAAGAGAGGTAAAAAGAGGTAGACTGGGTCCACCCCACAAGTACAGGTACACAGAAAATTTGCAGGAGTACAAACCTCATTCAGGCACCACTGTGAAGTAGGCAGAAAACTAGCAATATTCAGGAGTTTGGTTTTTGGATTATTATACTAGATAGGCTTATAACTGCTTAGAAGTGACCACATGATCTTTGGTTATTTAAGACTAACCAGATAGTATGGGACCCCTGAGATTTCATCCCAGACATGGGAAGAACAAATCTCCAAACAAATTTTCACAGATAGGTTGAAGTAACTTACCTTTTTTTGACTCATGAAGATGAGTACAATAACACACCCACCATGTCTACAATTAAGGGTGTAGCCAGTGAATGTGCTGTGAGTCAGACACGCCTCTAAAAGTTTGTATTGAATAGGATGTTGAAAGCAACACATCCCTCATGTAAGAGATATGGGAGAAACTCCAAAGGGTAAAATAATAAATGCCCAGTACAACCATATTCTAAAGTAATATGTAGACAATGTTGTAAACAATGGACCAAAACTGGTTCTGCTGGCATTATCCCACAGCCTAGCCCAAGATATGAAATAGTTTAGTTGACATTTTGGGAGGATAGGAAGGCAATTTGCCACACTCAGATGAACTGTGCTCAAGCTTTTCCCTGCATGCTCCCTATGGATATGTGCAAGTCACCAGGGCAAAATGCAGAACCAATGCCCTACACTTGGATAACATAGGGCTTCCTCTTCTAGAGAAACTCATATGTCAAAACATCCTCCCAATCATGGAGGAAGTTGCTGCCGTACATCGCCCACCATATGTTTTTCTGTAGAACTCTTCATTGCATGACTAGGAACAGACCATAAATTATGGGACGGATAATGGAAGTCTAACAGCTTCATTGAGCTTCATTGATGTCCCTGAATTAGAGGGACATAGACATTAGTGTCTGATTTTCCTAGTGACACTAGCGTGACTAGGAAAAGAATCTGAGGCTGGTGCTTCCCATGCTAGAATGTACAAAAGGCGGTTATGTGAGAAGAAACCTGCACTTCCATCTTTTGAAGATGAAATGTTTGTGTTCTCCATATGGACATGTGGACTCTGATAAAGGGAGTGTGATATGATTTTCTCCATCCTGAAGAGGGATGGCCAAAGAGAACTTCTTTGCTGCAGACAAATGACAAAGAGCTTCAGAAAGCTTGTCTAATATCTCCTGGAGTTTGCAAAACACAGGAACTAGGATCAGACTCATACAAGTGTAGGCAAGAACCTGGGTCTTGAGCTATCCTGCCAGAAGCTACAAAAAAAGTGCTGCCTTGGCAGTGAACCTCACTTACACGAAATGCAAAAGAAAGGACTGTGTTTTTCAATGCCTATGAGTGAAGGCTAATATATTGAGTGGCTTGATATTGTATTAAAATTAAAGCACCCAAGAGGAGCCCTTGGAAAGAAAAGAGAGAGCACAACAAAGGGCTGGGTCACAAACTCCTATGGGCTATGGTCCATCTAGTGCCCAGTCAGAGGAAAGGCACATTCCCACAAGCCTGCATTGACTATGAGATTGAACACATGCCCTCTCATTTAAGAGATCTGACAGAGGCTCTTTATGGACTCAATTGTGTCTTCCTAAAACTGCATATGTTAAAGTCCTAATATGCAGTACTTAAAACACGAACTTATTTGGAAACAGAGAATTTAAACAGGTAGCCAAGTTAAAGGAGGTCATTATGGTGGCCATATTCCAATATGACTGGTGTTCTTAGAAGAGGAGGAAAAGTTGGACAAGACACATATACAGGGAGAACACTATGTGAACATGAAGACAGCCGTCTACAAGCCAAGGAGAGAAGCCTGGAACAGATCTTTCTCTCACATCCCTCAGAAGAAACAAACCCTGCCAACACCTTGATTTCAGACTTCTAACCTCCAGAACTGAGAGAATAATTTCTGTTTTTTAAGCCACTCAGTTTGTGGTACTTTGATATGGCAGCCCAATCAAACTATCATTGGCTCCCAAAAAAGGCCCTAAATGTCAAATACTGCCATATTCTAAAGTGAGGTAAACTTGCAAAGAAATTGGACCCAAATAGGATTTGCCAGCATTAGCCCTTCATTCAACATGGAAATATAAAAGAGTTGAGTTGGAAGAAGAAAAGAATTGTTAGAGAGAGTTGTCAGTATGGTGAGCATTTACTCCACACTCATGAAGGAGGGACAAGGATTGCTTTCACCTTGGCACAAACCATTGACATAGAGCTTCAGAAGAGTTGAATGATGTCCCTGAAGGTTAAGGGACACAGGAACTAACGTCTGACTCACACAAGTAAAATCAAGAGTCTGGAGCTGGAGGTGCCACCAGACAAGGGCCAGGAAGAGTTCACCTTGGGAGTAAACAGCAATTCTAGCATTTACAGAAGAAAGATCTTTGATTTCCAGAATTGACATGTGGACCTAGGTAAAAGAGTAATCTGTAAATTACTTTGAGGGAATGCCAACCAAGAGAATTGCCTGGAGGTACAGAACGACACTAAGAGTTACACCAAAAGATACAGAGGCCACAGAAAGCCTAGGGACTGAAGGGGGTCTAGATGACTCCTCTATAGTCTATAAGGGGAATGTCATAAGAACATGAAGTCAGCAATCTACAAGCCAAGGAGAGAAGCCTGGAACACATCCTATCCCTCCCCAGCCATTAGAAGGAATAAACCCTGCCAACACCTTGATTTCAGACATCTAATCTCCAAAAATGTCAGCAAAAAACCTTCTGCTGTATAAACCACCCAGTTAGTGGTACTTTGTTAGGGCAGCTCCATTAAACTAATACAAGTTTCAAAGGCCATGGCAATAAATGTCAAATATTGCCACATTCTAAAGTGAGGTGCTAGACTACCTCACACAAAATGGACCCAAACAGCATCTAATAATTTTGACCCATCACCCACCACAGAGATGTAAAAGAGATGAGTTGGATGAAGAATAAAAGAATTCTTGGAGAGAGATTTCAGTGTGGTGAGTTTTTTCTCCACACTCATGAGGGAGAGACAAGAACTGTCTCCTCCTTTCCACAACCATTCACAAAGAGCTTCAGAAAAGGTTGCCTGGCGGCCATCAAAGTTGAAGGACACAGTATCAGCTGGTAGTACCAAAGGATCTGGACCCAGAAGACTCATACTCATGGGCTGCCTAGGATACTTCATAGTTTGGTGTCCTTCCATAAACTGAAAGTCCACATTTCTAAATTAAGATGGGCAATCATATTACAAACTTTCTGGATTTTTTTCAAGGTCCTGGGGTTCGCATTACTTTACCAATGTCAAGAACTTCCACCTTGCTCTGCCTTATCATTAGGTGCTCAAACATAACATCCTGAGGAAAGTGTTCCCGAATCTCATTTAGCCACTCCAAAGCCCCCTCCAGAATGCATTTTGTGTTGGATGCTGTGGGCCCTCGCAGCAGCCTGTATTATTCCTTCATATAAACATATCACCTATCACTTTACAGTCATATAATTAATCAACCATCTCATAAATTATTGATAAAATTTGTTCTTTAAGGCATAATATATCCCTTGGGTTAGTGCAGCCTCTAAAATAACTTGCCTGGTACCTAACAGGCACTCAAAAGTATTCTGGAAATTAAGAAGTTAATATAAGGTCAAGATTTGGTAGGTTAATCTGGATGGGTATTACCAGGACAGAGCATTCAAAGGTGAGGATTCAATACAGACAATAATTGGGTCAAGACACAATACCCTACAAAGAACAGATAATGGAGAAGACATTTGGAGATGGATGGATTTCCAAGGGCTCACAGAATTATATATCCTAAGTGACTGTCTAAATATGCATAAGGCCTGCTCCACAAGCCAAATACCAACTCCCAAAATTTTGATTTATTAAGAATCACAGAAAAAAAAAAACGTCTGGCCAGTGAGGAATACTGGAGAGAGGCTTCCAATAAATGAACACTGTCTGGGTCCTTCTCCCAAATGTAAATGAAAATCATGTTTGGAATCCATGTTTCTCCCACCCTTCCACCCTATCCAACCTTGACTGTATGTACAAATGATAGACCATCAAAATATGTTCATATTCGACTAGATGCTACTTTCAGAGTTCAAATGACCTAACACAGAGGTCTAGGAAACTCATCTGTGATTCCCAGCTTACGGAGCCTTAACTCACAGTCTGTGCTTTTAATGCCTACATGTTTTACTGAATCCGACATTTGATTTCTATGATTAATGAGAAGATCTACAATGCTGAGTATCGGGAGCAACACTAAGGCTTTACAATTATCATCACATTTCAGCACCAATACATAGAGATGGTATTGAAACGTCTCCCATGCAAAGGTGAAGAATCTACAGCTCAGAGAGATTAAATGCCTCTCCCAAGGCCATATGGCCAATAACTGGCAGAGCTCAGATTGGAACCTAAAATGGTTTACACCAAAACATATGCTCTTAAGCAAGAGGAAGAGGAGGTTTCACACCACATAGAGGTACCACCCCATTTCCTTCTGGGTAAGTAAACCTCCTCTTTCACGGTTACCCTGAGGACACAGCAGTACACAGGCACTACCACTTGATGGAACCATTCGGTTGTATCCTAGGACAGAGGAGTGTTTGAAATATATAAAGTACGTAAGGAGATGCACCTGCAGTGCTTTTTTTTTTTTAAAGATTTTATTTTTCCTTTTTCTCCCCAAAGGCCCCCGGTACATAGTTGTATATTTTTAGTTGTGGGTCCTTCTAGTTGTGGCATGTGGGACACTGCCTCAGCGTGACCCAATGAGCAGAGCCATGTCCGCACCCAGGACCCAAACCAGCAAAACTCCGAGCCACCGAAGCAGAGCGCATGAAATTAACCACCCAGCCATAGGGCTGGCCCCTGTAGTGCCTTCAATTAAGGATGTACCGACTGAAGACGCTGTGAATCAAACATGACCCTAAAAGTCTGCATTAAACAAGATGTTGAAAGCAACAATTTCCCTCATCTAAGAGACTTGGCAGAGACTCCAAAGGACAAAATATTAAATAACCAGTATAACCATATTCTCAAGTGAGGTACTGGGCCATCTTGCAAAGAAATGGACAAAAACCAGTTCTGCTGGCATTATCCCATGGTCCAGCCCAAACATACTAAATAGTTTAGTCGGAAGGAATATAGGGATTTTAGTGAGAGTTGCCAATGTGGTAGGCATGTTCTCCTCCATTATTAGTCTTGGCCTCCTATTCTGACCCCAAAAAGACATAATGAAATGCTTTATTTAAATGGAAGGAACCCTTCTGGTGGATTGCCATACTTAGAACCCAAACTGACTTTCTTAAACACATGCTCAACTAGGCAATGAGCATCAGTCATCTAGTTCTCTCTTTCAGTTTCTTCTGTAAGAATCCAAGCCATCCTTCAATGGTATATGCTACCAGGCTATTATTCAGAGCATGTAGGTTCTAGCAAACATCTCAGGTAGCTGCATACTACTGGATACTTCTTCCTATAAATCTATCACCATTGCCTGACTCAATGCAGTAGGCGAATCCAAACATGAAGTAAAGTCTAAGAGTCCTCATATAGAAATCCCCACCTGCTGTGCACACAAGTTGGCAGGGCCATATTCAAAAAAGGGATCTAATGCAGTCCATGCCCAGTGGTACCCTTGAGAGGAGGTAAGGGGTTGAGTACTTCTTACTATGAGATCCCCTGGAGATACTCTCTCTACTCAACTATGCAGCAGGCATTCTCTACATCTTTTCTAGGATTCCTTGGCTTCATGTGCTGGAATCATGAGGTTAGATGCCAAATTGTAGATGGATTACCATGTCTGCTACATATTCTCTCCAGGTGGCCATGGTCCTAACCTAGATAGGGTGTATCTGATGAGCTGCTTTATTCCACTGATTTTGATACTAAAAGAATCCTTATTCATGGGCATCAACATAGGATATGATAAGAAGGTGTGCATCTTGGGCATTTTGATGATAATGTTCATCCTCACA
Source organism: Equus caballus (assembly GCF_041296265.1). NCBI lineage: Eukaryota > Metazoa > Chordata > Mammalia > Perissodactyla > Equidae > Equus > Equus caballus. The sequence continues at coordinate 18,609,533 of NC_091715.1, forward strand.
GAGACCATAGATCATCTGGTCCTTTGGCCAGAAGTCTCCAGACTACGCTATCAGGAGGACACTGACGGTCTGCCACTGAGTCAGTCAAAATGTAAGAAGGTACATTTGGAACTTGATCTCCAGTGCAAGCAACACAGCTGAAATTCAACTCTGAAAAAAAATTCTGTTTCCATGCAGTTGTGAATAGTTTTCTTGTAAGTTGCACAACTGCACTGGCCCACATACCCCACTGACATTCAACTTAGTTGATAAGTCCCTGAACAAGACACAGACATCCACAAGTAACTTGGCATACCAAAGCCACCAAGAAGCCTAAGGTGATGTAACAGTCACTGCATCAGATAGCCACAGCAGGAGAGTGATTGTAGGACATATTTTCCTATAGCTCTGAGGTAGCATTGATGCCGGGGTTATTTCTTTCCTTGATATACCACTTGCACTTAAAAGTCAATGTCACTTGGGCAACACCCGCTGTATTAGTGTTTTCATTTAGGATTAATCCCATGATAGGGAAGTTAGGACATAACACCACCTGTTCTTGTACTGTTACTCTCTCGATATCCACTAGCACCTATAACCTAGCCAGGAATAATCTCTCAAATGGAGAATATCGGGTGGCCATGTCAGGCAAATACAATGAACAAATTCCAAAGGGTGCCACTGCCTGGTGGAAACATTTTGCCACTGGTTCCAGTCTGCATAAATACCAGTCACTGACACTTTCTTTCAAAAGGTGCTGCACGGGTACTTGTCTGAAGAAATGTGGTCAGTACAGCTTGTTGGAGAATTTCTAAGTCATATTTTTGGTCAAACTGATATCTTTCAAGTAATCTTATGTAATATGTTGAGCAGGAGCCCCATGTGAAGTAGGAAGTAAATTCAGTACTGAATGAGGTTATCATATGCTCTGCTTCGTTTGGTATTCTAAAGATTTTAAGCCTATCAGCTTTTCTTGAAAAAAGCTCTGGGACTGTCCTCTGGGCATCAACCACATGGTTTTCAAGATTCATACCTTGGTGGCCAGCTGCTGATACATGTCAGGTTTAAACCTCTGGCCCTGGTTACTAGATAATGGACCAACTCTCTAAGGCAGATAGTACACTGCTCTTAGTCCTTTCAGTCATGATATAAGGGTACTAGGACCCCTCTAGTGAGGGTTCAGTCTTCGCAAGGTCTCAGACTACACTGGTGAGAAATCACTTGAAGGTATAGGCCAATGCAGGGCAGCACAGCAGATGTATATGAGCTTCATGAGGGCAAATATGCCTTGATCCTCTGATTATAGTGCAATCTGAAGAAAGCACTAACAGGCCCACCACCGCATACCAGGTCCTTCAGTCTGGAAAATGGACTCTCTGATTGTTATGATGTCTGGAAGAGCAGGGCAGGTACAAGGAGGACTGTTGCCTCACTGTGCTTGTGGTACAACATAGTGAGATGCCCTGTACCACTGGCTTGTTTCACTGGTCATTCAAGGCTGTTGCAGGGTGGTACAGTCTTTGAAGCACCTCTGCCTACATTGGTTCCTTGATCAGTGTAGGGGCTTCCTTTCACCATACACCTCACATCCTGCTATCCTACTCTGCTTTACTTATACCTCTTGGCTTTGCTGAGGAAGCCTGAGGAGCTCCCAGTTATCTATTCATCCCGCTACCACTGTTCTATCGTGGCATTTCCCTATTGGGAAAATCCCTTACAATCAACAGAATAATTACACATACTTAACACAAATCTTCCCACAATACAATCAGCAGTATAAGTTACAACATCTTGCGTGTGTATTGACCCAAAAGGATGCAACCATACACAAATCAGTTCACTATCCAGTGTGAGTAGTATTTCTAAATCCCGTCAAAGTAAAATTTTGACTGTGCTTGGAGACAAAGCACAGTGACTTGTGCCCAAGTGTCCAAAAGGGCTGAAAAGGTTTGGCAACCTGGGTGCCCTCAAGTCCTTTACACATTTTAACCACTGCCTGAAGCCTCTGGCTTCAATTAGAAAGAAAGGGGCATTGACTTCATTATAGACCACTTTCTTCTTGAGAGAATAAAGGTCTGGCTAGAAGGTGGTGTTGAAAGCTTCAGATCAACTAAAGTCCAAATAGATGGGATCTCAGGAGGTTTTTTTCTTCTTTGGTGAGGAAAATTGGCCCTGAGCTAACATCTGTGCCAGTCTTCCTCTATTCTGCATGTGGGACGCTGCCATATCATGGCTTAATGAGCGGTGTATAGGTCTGCACCTGGGATCTGAACCCGCAAACCCCAGGCTGCCAAAGCAGAGCACGTGAACTTAACCGCTATATCACCCGGCTGGCCCCCTAGGAGATTTTAATCATAACACTTGTTGTCTAATCCTATAAACATTTTTCAACAAGCAGCAAATACTAGCAGATTCATAAAATTTATCTTCAGAGGATGTTGGGATGAAGGAATACTACGTTATACCCACGTTGCATGTGCCTTGTCTTCTTGGATATCTCGAAATTCATCCTCTTTTCTCCCTTCCTTCCCCTTTTTCCATTTTTGTCTAGTTTTCTCCAGGTGTCCCCTGTTCTCACTCATTATGCTGAGTGATATCTATAAATAATGCAGTGGCTCTTGGACTGAAGGGAAGACTCCAGTCATTCAAGGAGACTCTCTAAGGAGAGCTGGGCAGGGAGAATCCTAATCCCATTTCCACATATTCATTTTCTATGTATCTGATTTCCAAAATTAGATCTGCCTGTGAATGGCTATGGAGAGCTTCCAGAATCTCTTCCCTCCCTCTTCACAATCAACTTTTCCTATATTGACCTACAGGGTCTCACCGGTATTTTTCCAAAAGGGCATTGTGAATTTAGCAGCCTCCAGGAGCGGTGGCTAAAAACACAATAGAGTACATGTTTCTAAGAAGCAAGTATACAGGTTGCCCAGGTCATGAGAAGCTCAACCCAGGTCAACATGGAGACAGGATCCCTGAGGTGCTACCACTTTACATGCAAACTTGGGATCATGCTTCCTAGCATGGTGCCTTGAGACCCAAAATGTTGTGACCCAAATGACAGACAGATGATAACTGCAGGGATCTGCTATCTGCCAAAATGAAAGAAGAGACATACCCTCACCCTGGATTGAGTAGACAGCAGAAGCTGCTGTAAATCAACAGCCAACAAATATCTCCCAACAAAGTCTTTTCAGGGGGCCTTTGAAAACACAAATGAGGCTCCCAGAGAATGCTCACTAGTCCATATACCCCGACTTGACAGTTGGGAGTAAGTTCAGACTGCAAATAATCCAATATAAAATCCTGTCTAAGAGTAACCAGAAGGCTTCAAGCCCAGAGGCAGCAGAAGAGAGTCAATATGTGACAGGGTCTGAAGGCACTTTGACATCTCATGGAATAATGAGATGAAGGGATACTCATTTCCATCCACTTCAGAAATATGTAAAGTCAATAAGGAAATGCATTAGCAATGCTTTAAACTAGATGCTGGAAGCAATACATTTCTGGATATAAGAAAATCAGCAGATGCTCCAAAGATGAAAATAATAAACGTGTAGCATAGTACTGTAATACTTGCCAAAAACCTGAGCAAAACTGGGTCAGCAGGCACTAGTCCATCTCAAACTTAGAGATATGAAAATTGAGGTGGAAAATGAGGAAAGAATCTTTGGAGGAAGTTATTAGTGTGGTATGTATTTTCTTCCCAGACTAAATCTGGGCCTTCTCTCCCCTCCCCAACTTCACTATTAAACATTCAATTTAAATGGGAGGTACCTGCTGGGGAAATGCCATATTTAGACCCCAAACTGACTTTCTTAAGTGTGTGCTTCACTGGGAGTTTAGCACCAGTTATTCATTCCTCTTTAAGTTTCTTTTTAATAATCTTTATTATTAATAACAATTATGTATTTTAGCTTGGTATTTTTTTTTTTTTTTGAGGAAAATTAGCCCTGAGCTAACTGCCGCCAATCCTCCTCTTTTTGCTGAGGAAGACTGGCCCTGAGCTAACATCCATGCCCATCTTCCTCTACTTTATATGTGGGATGCCTACCACAGCATGGCTTGCCAAGTGGTGCCATGTCCGCACCCAGGATCCAAACTGGCGAACCCTGGGCCACCGAAGCGGAAGGTGCGCACTTAACCGCTGTGCCACTGGGCCGGCCTCTAAGTTTTTTTTCTTTAAGAATCCTAGTCATCTTTCAATAGCATCTGCTGCCTGGGCATAACACAGGGAGTCAATGGCCCATCAAATACCCCACAATGCAGGCTATTGCTGGGTACATTTTACTACAAAGGTGGCACCGTTGTCTGATTGCATGAGGTTGGTGAAGCCAAATATAAACACACTCCAAATAAAACTCTTTGCATAGATTCCCCCATTTGCTGTGCACACAGCAGTTGGCAGTGCCATACACAGAATGGGCATCAACTGCAGTCAATGCCCAGCAGTAACCTTGAATAGAGGGAATGAGCCAGATCTAGCAATTCTCTGTTTGGAATCTGGAGATTCCCTCTCTACTCAACTGTGTAACTGGCCCTCTGGGCACATTTCCAGGCTTCCTTGGCCTCATGTGCTGGAATCGCTAGGTACTGTGTTTGGGCCAGGTCCTGAATTGTAGATGGATTTCCATGACATGTTGTATAGTCTATCCAGGTGACCATGGTCCTAACCAGAGCAGGATAGGTCTGATCAGCTTATTGATTCCTTGAATTTCATTCTCAAAGGATCTTTATCTATGCGCATCTACATGAGCCACAAACAGGATGTGTGGGTTTTGTGCAATTAGCTAATTATACATGCCACCTTAGAGACTGAGACTTGATAAACCAGTTATCACGATGACAGGACCTTTCCACACTGTCAGCCTATGGGAATTTGCCAGGAGTCAATCAAAACGTAAAAAGATGCATTTGACGGGTATTTTCAAGGGCAAGCACACAGCCCGTATGTCCATCCATCATGTAGGACATGTACAGATGTAAGCAGTTTTCTTTGGTATTCTACAGATTCTGCTACAACTACAACTGTTCTGCACCTAACTAAGCAAATGCATCCATGTACTAGACCAAGGCATCTTCAGGAACCTAGGTGTACTAAGCGGCCAGAACACAGGTTGCTAGCACAGCCCTGCATCTCAATCAACTGCATCTAGAGTGTGGCTGGACACTTTTTTTGTACCTCTGGGATACCATTAATTCCTAGTTTACTTCTTCTCTGGATATGCCATTTTCATTTTAAAATAGATGTTACTTGGGCAATATCCACTTTATTCTTCTCATTTAGGACCCATCCCATGATAGAGAAGTCAGGGTGCAATAACCACTGCTCTTCCTTTGTAGTCTCGATGTCCAACAGCATCCACTAACAGGCAGCAATACTCTCTCAAATGGAGTAGATTGGGTAACGATATCAAGTAATCACCATGAACAAATCCCAAAAGGTGCCAATGCCTAGGAGTCATATCTTTTTGTCAGAGGTTACGGTCTGTATAAGTGTCAGTGACAAATTCTCTCAAAATGCACTGTACAGACTGGCCCAGTGGATAGGTGTTCTGTACAGTCTGTTGCATAGTTTCTAAGCATGTTGTTGGTCAAAGTGGATGCCTTTTGAGTAATCTTATGCAATGAGCTGAGCAGGAATCCCATGTAAGGTTCATCCAATACTGATCAAGCCTATCATATACTATGCCAAATTGGGTTTTCTGGAGGTTTTAAGGCCATCAGATTTTCCTGAACAGGCTGGGAGATTGTCATCTGGTCATCAGCCGACATGCTTCACCAGAACTAAACATGAGTGGCTGGATGTTGATTCCTGTACTGATTACTTAGATATTGGACCACCACTTACCTAATACAGGAAATACACCGTCCTTAGTCCTTCCAACCAGAATAATGCCATCATTAAATGATAACAGGACTCCTCTGGCGAAGATTCAGTCTTTCTTAGGTCTCAGTCAATCTACCAATAAACGATCAGTTACAACAATTTCTATGTGTATTAGTCCATATGGGCTCTACCATAAACTCACATCAGTCTATAGCCTAACTTGAGTGTTATTTCTACATCCAAAGTAAATTTTTTACTATGCCCATGAGGGCATCAAGGCAGCAGAGCGACATCTGCCCCCATGTCCATAACAACTGAAAAAGTTTGGAACCTGTCTGCGGTCAAGTCCCCAATACACCTTGACGAGCAGGTAAAGCTTCCTGTTCCAGTTGGAGAAGGTCTAGTGTGTCTTGACTTCTCCCTTAGACCTGTTTGTTCTTGAAAGAAGAAAAGATCTGCGCAGAAAGGTAGTGTTGAATGCGTTAAATAAACATCAGTCAGAAGAAGACAGATCTCAGCAAAATTTTCTAGGTCTTCTAGGTCCTCCTCCTGTCTTTACTGGGTGCTTGTGGTCTGACTGCCTTAGACATGGAGACGGTAATTAGGCAACTGGGTGATCTCCACTCCTTGCCCTCAAGCAAAACTGGCAGGGCTCCCTCAACTGCTAGTCAAGGAGGAAGCCTCTATTGTCTCATTCAGTATTTGCCCAAACACATCCTTAATATCACTTATATGTCACTCACTGTATGAGCAAACCTGGGTACATTTCGATGTAACCAAATGCCGCTGGTCACCACTTTATCCACGAAGTCTGCTACTGTCCCTAGGTCCTGATTCGTACTTCGCTAGTCAAACTGAAATACCAAGTACACATTATTACACAGTGTATAAGATGAATTAATTTGCAGGCCTCTCAATGACAAAATCACTTTTAACTCTTTATCTTTTCACTGTTAGTTCTACAGTTGCATTCAGATGCCTTTTTCAGAAACACAGACCATGGATATTTTTACACAAACACCACAAGATGAGCTTCCAGGAGACTACCTATTCTCACCGGGTGGAAGCTCAGAAAATAATGAGGGGGAACATGCAGGTGAAGATACTGGCACCGGTAAGCACAGATATGCACATACTTTCAGCCATTTTTGGCCACAAAAATATACTTTTTAAAACAATTAGGCACCAGTTGCACAAGTGACTACCTCTTGTTACCTAACCCTCCAAAATTTTTCAATAGGTAGCATATACTATGAGATCCCAGAGAATCTATCTCACCTCTAACCTGGCCCACATACCCTGGAAGAGGTTGAACAGTGATAGGACTCTTATATTCCCCCTTCATCAACCATGCAGACAACGGTAAATTACCACATCCTAGGGAGCCATATTTTTCACAACCTAACCCACACTGTTCTTGTGTGGGACTTGATCTCTCCTAAACTGCCCATAGTGGGCAAGAATATTGGGAGAGTCTCATCTCATCCACTGAATGAGAGATCCAAAGCTCTGTCAAACCTAACATGCAACACAAATTCTTTGGTGGGGGTCCCTATATCCACCTCTCACTTGCACCTTAAGTGAAAGAACATTACCAGATATGGTGATCTATCCTAGGCACTAACCTGGCCAGCGTGGCCTCTTGTCTACTAAAAGACTTGGGGCAAAATTTGTCATCTCATGCACACAGACATGTATGGCCAAGGACAGGGCCCAAAATACTGTTCCAGTAAAAATACAAAACAAAACTCTTTTACATTTAGCACTTTAATATTTACAAAAACAGCAAAAAGTAAATGACATAAAAGTGCCAGCTCTGAGTGAACCTTGTCACATAAACCAAAAAATAATAACAGGATAACAAAAGAGAATGAATGATGTCAATGCAAGTTGTAGGCTATCCTGTTCTGGAGGAGCTACTTCCAGACTGCAGGTAAGTGGCCTTCTATTCTGCAACTCTATACTCAAATGAGGGCAGGGAAGAAATTACCACGTCTCAACAGACCCTGGAGGGGATGAGGAAACCGCCTCACGAAAACTGAGAGTTGGAATGGCTGACCCAAGTTCAACCCTTCAGAAAGCTTCACTCATGTTCCCCAGAATTACAGTGACACAGGCCTAGTGTCTCATTCATGTATTTAGAAAAGTGGGGATATTGCCTCTGTCAGAAGGTACAAAAGGAAGCTGACGGGGGAGAGAACGGTACTTTCAGCAGCTGCAGAATAGAATGTGTTTTCCAAGGTGGACATGTGGACTGTGTGAAAGAGAGTTTGGTTGGCATTTTCTCCACCATCACAAGGGAGGGACAGTGATTGCTCCCCCCATGCCTCAAGCAAATAACATATAGCTTTGGAATGCTTGTATTCTGTCTCTTTGAGTTATAGGGGCACTAGGACTACTACCTAATTCACGCAAGCGAAGTCAAGAACTTGAGTCATAATCTACCCAGATCAGAAGTTACAACAAGAGGATTAGAGCAAATGACACTTCTACCACCTGCAGAAGAAAGGACTGTTTTTTCAATGCTTGACATAGGACCCTGCAAAAGTCAATAAACTAAGATTGTGTTAAAAGGAAACCTTGAAAAAGTAAACCTAGAGAGACAGAAAACCCCAACAGAAGGGAGGAGTCTAGAGTCTAGTCAGCAGCTGGACCCACAGACCCGTCTGTTAAAGGGGACAGACACTAGTATCTGGTTCACATGAGAAGAGAAGCTGGGGATGGAGCCACCCTGTGGAAGTAATGAGTGTGTTTTCCGAGGTTGACATGAACTTTACTTGAGTCTTCTGCAGTTGGCAGAAAACAGGAAATAATGTCTGACTGATGCAAGTGAAGTCAACAATCTAGAGCTGAAAATGCCCAGAAAGAATACACAATGAGAGGGCTAACCTGAAAGTGAAGTGCACTTCCACTACATGTTTCTTTGGTTTGTGCTGTCTCCCAAGTAACAGTGCCCAGTACATAATATACATTAGAAAGTATTGCAGAAATTAGTAGTTAATTGTTTTAATAGATTAATTTGTACGAGTATGACCAGGATGGAGCATTAAAAGGTGAAGACTCTACACCTTTTAGAACAAATAGGTCAATGGCAGAACAGCCCACAGTGGAACAGGCAATGGAGAGACATTTGGAGAGGGATGGATTTTCAAGGGCTCATGGAATCACATCCCCCAAGTAACTATCTACATATAGATAAGGCCTGCTCCACAAGCCAAATAGCAACTCCCACAACCTGGATAATTTAAAAATATCACAGAGCACAACCAGAAGGACCTACAACTAGAATATACAACTATGTACTGGGGGCTTTGGGGAGAAGAAGAAGGGGAAAAGAAAAAAGATTGGCAACAGATGTTAGCTCAGGTGCCAATCTTAAAAAAAAAAAAAATCATAGGAAGACATATGCACCTGGCCAGTGAGGAACACTAGAGAGATGATTTCCAGGAGTGAGTCCTCTCCCTCTTTCTCTTTCTTCAAATATAAATAAGTTTTCTGTCCCTTTTCCTCCCAGGACTCCAAATAATGCATAGATTGTTTCTTTTAATGGTATCTCATAATTCCTGAGGGCTTTCTTCACTCCTTTTCATTCTTTTTTTTCCTCTTCTGACTTAATGATTTCAAATGACCTGTCTTCTAGTTCACTAATTCTTTCTTCTACTTGGTTGAGTCTGTTATTGCAGCTCTCTATTGAATTCTCATATCCTTCCCTCCTACCATAATGTTGGCTACAAATACAAATACAAATGTTGAATAATCAAAACTTGTCCACGTTTGACTAGAGGCTACTTTCAAAGTTCAAATGGCCTAACACACAGGCCTAGGACAATCATTTGTGATTCTCAGCTTAAGGAAATTTAGCTCACCACCCTTGCTTTAAACTCCTACATTTTACACTGAATCTAACATTTGATTTCTATGACTAATAAAATCTATAATACTGAATATCAGGAACTGTATTAGGATTTTATGGTTATCATTTCATTTCAGCTTCAACCCACAAGGAGAGTCAGGAAATATATCCATTGTAAAGGTGAAGAAATTGAAGCTCAGAGAGATTAAATGCCTCTCCCAAGGCCAGGGGGCCAAAAAGTGACAGAACCCATATGGGAACCAAAAGTGATTAACTCAAAATATGTTTGTTCGGGCAAGAGGAAAAGAAAGTTTCACCTCAATGGAGGTGCCACCTCATGTCCTTTTGGGCAGGTAAACCTCGTCTTTCAGAGTAACCCTGAGGCCACAGTAGTACACAGGCACTACTGCTTGGTGGAACCTTAAGGCTGTGTCCTGAGATTAGGAATGTTTGAAATATGTAAAGTGTTTATGAACTGTACCCACAATGCCTATAAGTAAGGGTATACTGACTGAAGATACAGTGAATCAGACATGTTCCTAACAGTTGGTATTGAACAAGATGCTGGAAGCAACATGCTCCTCATGTAAGAGATACAGCAGAGATTCTAAAAGGCAAATCATTAAATTCCCAGTACAACCACATTCTAAACTGATCCTCAAGCTAGGCTGTCTTGCAAAGAAATGGGCCATAACTGGTCCAGCTAGCATTATCCTATGGCTCATGCCCAAATTACAAAATAGCTGACTTGAAGGAATATAGAAGAATGATCAATTGGTCAAAGAGGGAGTAGATTGAGAAAAGAAAGGCAAAAAGTGGTTGCCTATTCTCACTCTCACATTCACATATGCACCACTTGTAGGATTCCAATTTTCAAGCAGGACCCAGCCGAGACTGGAAGACATTTCCCAACATTCAGAATTGGGGTTTGGATTAAAACACTGGAATAGTTTTCTTACCAAAGGGAAGTGGCAACAGGACATTTGGCTATAAAAGAGTAACCAGAAAACCCATGGGATCCCCTGGGCTTTCTGCTCAGACATGAGAAGAAGTCCCCAGGTCAATTTTCACAGAGAAAAAGAATAAAGTTACTTTCTTTTTGACCCAATGATAACAACTCAACAGAAACACAAACAAAGAAACAGTGACCAAATTTGACTTTGACTATGCTCCAAAGTTTTATGATAACACAGAAGTCATGGTGAGAACTTCAAGAGAAAGATGCATACTTGCAATATTTGATAGTACAAGACAAGAGAGTAAAACACATTGTGACTTCTCAGCTTCTAAAAACATATACTTCTATTATTTTTTAAGGAGCCTTTGAAATTGCAAAATAAAAGACACTCTCTGAGAAAATCCTCTCATCCAAAGACCTCTGCCTGAAGGCTGGCATCTTCATCAGCTTGTTCAAAGAAACAATAGCTGAGAACTTCCCAAATCTGGGGAAGGAACTGGAACTACAAGTATAAGAAGCTAACAGACAAGCCACGCTGAGGTGGCATCCCACATGCCACAACTAGAAGGACCCACAACTAAAAATATACAACTATGTACCAGGGGGCTTTGGGGAGAAAAAAGAAAAATAAAAAATAAAATAATAAAATAAAATAAAAATTATAAAAAAAAGAAGCTAATAGAACTCCTAATTACATCAATGTAAAAAGACCTTCTCCAAAGCATAAATTAGTAAAACTGGCTTTATTAAGGACAGCAAGGCAGAAGAAAATAACCTACAAAGGAGCTCCTATCAGGCTTTCAGTGGATTTCTCGGCAGAAACCTTACAGCCTAGGAGAGAGAGGAATGATATATTCAAAATTCTGAAAGACAAAAACTTTCAGCCAAGAATACTCTAAACAGTGAAAATATCCTACAGATATGATGGAGAAATAAACACTTTCCCAGATAAACAAAACCTGAGGGAGTTCATCACCACAAGGCCCCCCTACAAGAAATGATCAAGAAGGCCCTCACACCTGAAAAGAAAAGAAAGGGTTTACAAAGCCTTGAGCAAGGAGATAAATAGGCAGACAACAACCAGAAAATTGTAGCTCTCTATCAGAACAGGTTAGCAAACGCTTAATTATAACATTAAAGATAAGGGGAAGGAAAACATCAAAAAGAACTATAATCACTTCATTTTAACCACAAACTCACAACACAAAACAGAATACATTGTGACAACAAGAACTTGATGGGGAAGAGGAAAGGGATGGAACCTGCTCAGACAAAGGAAATAAGAGGCTATCAGAAAATGGACTCTCTCATCTATGAGATCTTTTATACAAATCTCATGGTAACCACTAAACAAAAAATCAGAACAGAGATACAAATGATAAATAAAGAAAAAACTGGGAAAACCATCATAAAGAACTACAAAACAGAATTGGCAGTCCAAAATACACAGGACCAGAAACAAGGGAAATACAGAACAACTGGAAAACAAGTGATAAAATGGCAGCATTAAGCCCTCATATATCAATAATGACTCTAAATGTAAACAGATTTAATTCTCCAGTCAAAAGACACAGAGTGGCTGGATGGATTAAAAAACAAGACCTGACAATATGCTGCCTCCAGGAAATACATCTCAGCTCTAAAGACAAACACAGGCTCAGAGTGAAGGAATGGAAGATGATATTCCAAGCTAATGGAAGACAAAAGAAAGCAGGTGTTGCCATACTTATATCAAAGTAGACTTCAAGATAAAAAAGGCAATGAGAGACAAAGAGGGGAAGTATATAATGATAAAAGGGACACTCCACTAAGAGGACATAACACTTATAAATATATATGCACCTAATACAGGAGCACGAAAGTACATAAAGTAACTATTAACAGACATAAAGGAAATATTAACAGCAACACAATAATGGTAGGGGACCTTAACACCCCACTTACGTCAATGGATAGATCATCCAGACAGAAAGTCATCAAGGAAATAGTGGAATTAAATGAATAACTAGACCTGATGGACTTAATAGATATATATAGAACAAACATTCCACCCCAAAACAACAGAACATACATTCTTCTCAAGTGCAGATGGAACATTCTCAAAGGTAGACCATATGTTGGGAAACAAGGCAAGCCTTAATAAATTTAAGAAGATTGAAATAAAATCAAGCATCTTTTCCAACCATAATGCTGTGAAACTAGAAATCAACTACAAGAAAAAAGCTGAGAAAGTGACAAATATGTGGAGATTAAACAACATGCTACTGGACAACCAATGGATCATTGAATAAATTAAAGGAGTTATCAAAAAATATCTGGAGACAAATGAAAATGAAAATACACCATAACAACGCATATGGGATGCAGTAAAAGCCGTCTTAAGAAGGAAATTCATAGCAATACAGCTCACTTTAACAAACAAGAAAAATCTCAAATAAACAATCTTAAACTACACTTAAGAGGACTTGAAAAAGAAGAACAAACAAAGCCCAAAGTCAGCAGAAGGAGGGAAATAATAAAAATTAGAGCAGAAATATATGAAATTGAAACCAAAATAACAGTAGAAAGGATCAATGAAACTAAGAGCTGGTTCTTTGAAAAGATAAACAAAATTGACAAACCCTTAGCCAGACTCACTAAGAAAGAAGGCTCAAATAAGTAAAATTAGAAACAAAAGAGGAGATTTTACAATGGATACCACAGAAATACAAAGGATTATAAGAGAATACTATGAAAAACTATGCCAACAAATTGGGCAATCTAGAAGAAATGGATAAATTCTTAGAATCATACAACCTCTCAAAATTGAATCAAGAAGAAAAAAAAATCTGAACAGACCAATCACAAGTAAGTAGACTGAAACAGTAATCAAAAACCTCCCAGGGGCCAGCCCCATGGCCAAGTGATTAAGTTTGCATGCTCTGCTTCAGCAGTCCATGGTTTCATCAATTCGGATCCTGGGTGCAGACCTAGCACCACTCATTAAGCCATGCTGAGGCAGCATCTCACGTAGCAGAACTAGAAGGACATACAACTAGAATATACAACTATGTACTGGGGAACTTTGGGAAGAAGAAGAAAAAAAAAAAAGATCAGCAACAGATGTTAGCTCAGGATCAATCTTTAAAAAAAAAAACCTCCCCAAAAATAAAAGTCTAGGACCAGATGGCTTCTCTGGAGAATTCTACCAAACATTCAAAGAAGATTTAATACCTATCCTTCTCAAACTACTCCAAAAAATTGAAGAAGATGGAAAACTTCCTAACATCTCTTACGAGGCCAACATCACCCTGATACCAAACCCAGACAAGAACAACACAAAGAGGGAAAATTACAGGTCAATATCGCTGATGAACATAGATGCAAAAATCCTCAACAAAATGTTGGCAAACTGAATGAATACAGCAATACGTTAGAAGGACCATACACCATGATCAAGTGGGATTTATACCATGGATGCAGGGATGGTTCAACATCCGCAAACCAATCAACGTGATACACCACATTAACAAAATGAGAAATAAAAACCACGTGATGCAGAGAAAGCATTTGACAAGATCCAACATCCATTTATGATAAAAACTCTCAATCAAATGGATATAGAAGGAAAGTACCTCAACACGATAAAGGCCATATATGAGAAACCCACAGCCAACATCATACTCAACAGGGAAAAACTGAAAGCCATCCCTCCGAGAACAGGAACCACACAAGGGTGCCCACTCTTGCCACTCTTATTCAACGTAGTACTGAAGGTTTTGGCCAGAGCAATTAGGCAAGAAAAAGAAATAAAACGTATCCAAATTGGCAAGGAAGAAGAGAAACTCTCACTGTTTGCAAACAACATAATTTTATATATAGAAAACCCTAAAGAATCCATTGGAAAACTATTAGAAATAATCAACAACTACAGCAAAGTTGCAGGGTACAAAATCAACTTACAAAAATAAGTTGCATTTCTACACTCTAATAATGAACTAACAGAAAAAGAACTCAAGAATACCATCCCGTGGGGCCTACCTCGTGGCGCAGCAGTTAAGTTCACACTTCTGCTTTGGCATCCTGGGGTTTGCCGGTTTGGATCCTGGGTGTGGACATGACACTGCTTTGGAAGCCATGCTGTGGTAGGCGTCCCACATATAAAGTGGAGGAAGACGGGAATGGATGTTAGCTCATGGCCAGTCTTCCTCAGCAAAAAGAGGAGGATTGGCAGTGGATGTTAGCTCAGGGCTAATCTTCCTCAAAAAGATTACAATCCCAACAAAAAGAATAAAGTATCTAGGAATAAATTTAGCCAAGGGGGTGAAAGAGCTATACAATGAAAATTAAAAGACATTATTGAAAGAAATCAATAATAAAATAAAGAAATGGAAAGATATTCCATGCACATGGATTGGAAGACTAAATATAGTTAAAATGTCCATACTACCTAAAGCAATCTACAGATTCAATGCAATCCCAATCAGAATCCCAATGACATTCTTCACAGAAATAGAACAAAGAATCCTAAAATTCATATGGGGCAACAAAAGACCCTGAATAGCTAAAGCAATCCTGAGAAAAAAGAACAAAGCTGGATGCATCACAATCCCTGACTTTAAAATATACTACAAAGCTATAGTAATCAAAACAGCATGGTACTGGTACAAAAACAGACACACAGATCAATGGAACAGAAGTGAAAGCCCAGAAATAAAACCACACATCTACAGACAGCTAATCTTTGACAAAGGAGCTAACAACGTACAATGGAGAAAAGAAAGTCTCTTCAATAAATGGTGTTGGGAAAACTGAACAGCCACATGCAAAAGAATGAAAGTAGACCATTATCCTTCACCACACACAAAAATAAACTCATAATGGATCAAAGACTTGAAGTTAACACCTAAAACCATAAAACTCCTAGAAGAAAATATAAGCAGTACACTCTTTGACACTGGTTTTAGAAGGATCTTTTCAAATACCATATCTACTCAGGCAAAGGAAACAAAAGAAAAACTAAACAAGTGGGACTTCATCAGACTAAAGAGCACTGTCACTGTGTATGGGTACCAGAACCTCTGAAGAAGTTTCAGTCTTCCCTAGGTCTCAGCCTGTCCTCTGAGGAAAAATTAGAAGCTTCAGGTCCTCATGGGGCAGCAGCACGAGTGGGTTGTCCTCTGAATCTCGTGAAGGGCAACAGGCTCTGATCATCTCATTACAATGGGATCTGAAGAAAGCATGAGCATGTCCACCACTGTATACCAGGCCCTTCAGTCTGCACAACAGACTCCATGACCATCAGGACTGTTGTTACACGAAGCATATGGTAATCCACAGTGAGGGGTCAAAAACCATTGGCTTTTATCACTGTACACAGGATTATTGTAGGGTGGTCTGGTCCCTTTAATCATGTCTTCCTCCATTAGATCAGTGTAGGGATCTCCTTTCACACACACCCCGTATCCCAGTATTCTACCCTGTTTTATTGATACCTCTTGGCCAGGCTGGGGAAGACTGATAGTCTCATGGTTGCCCACTCGTCCCACTACCACTGTTCGAATCATGGCATTTCCCCATTAGAACACCCCTTACAATTCAAGAGAAGAGTTACACATATTTAATAGAACTCTTACTACAACACATTCAGCCATAACAGTTACAACATCTTGTGTAATTGGCCCAAAAGAGCACACTCATAAACTCACATCAGTCCATAGTCCAATCCGAGATTTATTTCTACGTCCAAAATAAATTTCTGACTGTGCTCCTTGGGGAATTCTAGGAACCACAGTTACTTGTGGCCCAGTGTCCATAAGGGCTGAAAGGTTTGACAACCTTAAGTGCCATCAACTTCCCAACACACCTTGACCAGTGCATAAAGCCTCCAGTTTCAGATAGAGAAGGAGGGTCTCAACCCTTGCCCTAGACCTGTTTGTTACTGAAGGAGAAAAGTCTGGTTAGAATGGTGGCACTAAATGAGTTAGATGAACATCAGTCCAAACACCACTGATCTCAGCAAGAAAGTCTAGGTCCTTCTGGTCCTCCTACTGTAATGAGCAATGTGGTCATGGCCAGACTGGCTTGCAGCATGAGGTTAATCATAGAAAATGGAGTGATCTCTGCTCCTTGTCCTCCAGCAAAACTGGCAGGGCTCCTTCATTTTCTGGTCAAAAAGAAAGTCTTTATAGTCCCATTTGGCTTTGTCCAAACCCATCCCCAACATCACCTCTTTCTCCCTCATCGTAGGAGTGGACCTTAGTACATTTCAACATAACCAACTGCCCCTAGTTGTAAAATGTTTTATCAATGAAGTCTACTACTGACCCCTGGGTCCTGTCATACTTGGGTATGCCGAGTCTTGTCTAGGTTTTTCCAAAAAGGCATTGTAACCTCACCATCCTCCAGAAGGAGGGAGTTTTAAATCTGTGGAGTCAACTGCCAAAAGAAGGTGGTGCAAACTCCCTGTGTAGTGTGGCTTCTTTTACTGAGAGACAAATAGGCAACTTTTGCAGCAGTTTTGAAGGAGCAGCAACTGTTCTCTCAGGAATATAGAATACTAGAGTGTGTGAAGGACAGCAGTTGTTTTTGGACCATACATGAAATTCTGTGTGTGAACACATTTAAATAATTTCAAGCACTGTGTCTGGCAGGTAGGCCCTCAAATGTGTTGGGAACTGGAAGTCTCCCTTCTGGTGGGCATCCAAGGCCATTGCAAATGGCACTTGTAATTTGCCAATTAACAAGACATCATTATACATTGAAAACTTTGAACATCAGAAGAGCTGTCCTATGATATCACAGGAACATTCACAGTTCAACATGTAACATTTCAATTACACATTAGTACACGGCGCATACAATGAATTGGCTTGCAGGCTTCTCAAGGACAAAATCACTTTTATCTTTTTATCTTTTCACTAGAAATTCTATAGTTGCATTCAGGCACTTTTTACAGAAACACAGACTATGGACATTTTTACACAGATATAACATACCAGCTTACAGGAGACCATCTACTCTCCTTGGATGGAAGCCCAGGAAGTAGGGTAGGGGAATCGGGGGGGCAACTGTCATGAGTAAACATGGGTTTGCACATACTTTCAACCATTCTTGCACCGCAACGAATGTACTTGTAACAACTATGCACCAATCGAAGAGGTGATTCCAATCCTACACCTTCTTGCCTAACCCTCCAAACTCTTTAAACAGGCAGCATCCACAATCAGATCCCAGAGAAATCCCTTAGCCCTATCCTGGCCCACACACCCTGGCAAAGGTTGGACAGTGGGAGGACCCTTATGATAACACCTCGCCCACCATGTAGACAAGAAATGTGCTACCAGATCCTGGGAGCCACATCTCTCATAACCTGGCCTTCACTGCTCTACCAGATCTGGGGGAACCTTGTCTCTCCTAACCTTCCCTTGCTGTGCCATTAGGCCAGGAGAGTCCCATCTCATCCACAGGATCATCACAGATGCCTTATCCATTCTAACATGGGACAAGCAATCTATTAGTGCAAGGACCCTATTGTCCCTCTCGCCACCACTTAAGTGAGAGGATGTGATTCCAGATGCTGGGGAATCTATCTTAGCCATTAACCTGACCATCATGGCCTCTTGCCTAATAAAAGAGCATGATAACTTTATTGGCCCAACAATCAGTGCCAAATTTGGCATCTCACTCACAGAGACACACAAGGCCAAGGAAAAGGTCAAACTTATTATTACACTAAAAATATTTTTAAAGGCCCTTTTACATTTTTGCATATGTCCCCTAGTGCATACCCTATCCAGGTGACCAGGGTGCTAATCTGGGTAGGACATATCTGATCAACAAATCCCAATGAATTTCATTCTGAAAGTGATTCATGCGCATCACATAGGGCACAAACAGGAAGTGTGCATCTTGCGCAATTGTCTGATAATGTTTGCTACCACACAGACTGAGACTTGATCATCCGGTCATCCTGCTGCCAAGCACCTGTCCACACTGTCAACCCATGGACTTCTGCCCAAGAGTCAGTCAAATATGACAAGGCACATTTTGGGGGCTGTTTTCCAGGACAAGCACCACAGCCTTCAGGCTGTGCAGGCAAGCTCTGCCATCTGAGCAGATTGCCCTTTTCCATGCTCAAGGGCAAGTAGTTTTCTTTGGGGTTGTATAGCTTCCACAGCCCACTACAATCTGTCTGCCTTTAATTTAGTGGATGTGTCCATGTACCAGATCCAGGGATCCTCAGGAACCTGCGTGTACAGAAGCCACCAGAAAATGGGGGGCTGGCACCATCTCTGCATCTCAGTCATTCGCATTTGGAGAGTGACTGGACACTGTTTCCTGAACCTCTGAGGCACCATTAATGCCTGGTTTACTTCTTCTTTGGATATACCACTCTCACTTAAAAATGGACATTTCTTGGGCAATACTCACTTTGTTGAGGTTCTTATTTGGAACTCATTTCACTATAGGAAAGTTAGACCACGACAACTCCTGCTCATGCTTTGTTACTCTCTCAATGTCCAGCAGCACCCACTAACAAGCCAACAATAGTTTTTCAAATGTGGTATATCAGGTGACAGTGTCAGGCAAGAACCACAAACAAATCCTCAAAGATGCCATTGCCTAGTGGCCACATCTTTTTGCCACAGATTCCAGTCTACATAAATGTCAGTCTCTGACATTTTCTCTCAAAACACACTGCATGAGTGATTCACCCTAGTAGAAAGGTAGTCTGCATAGCTTGTTTGAGAGTTTTCACAGCACACTAGTTCAAAATGGCTACCTTTCGAGTAATCTTTTATAATGGGCTGAACAGGCTTCCTATATGGGGTATGAAATTCATCCACTACTGATCAGCTTATCATATGCTCTGCCAAATTTGGTTTTCTGGAGGTTTTTAGGCCACCAGTTTTTCTTGAACAAATATAGGGAGTGTTACCTGGACATCAGCCTACATGGTTCACCAGAACAATATCTAGGGGCTGGCCACTGATTCTTCTCAGGGTTAAACTTCCAACACTAGTTACACAGGTACTAGACTGTCTATATAACAAAGACAATACACTGCCCTTAGCCCTTCCATCAGAATAATGTCATCATTTAATGGTACCAGGACTCCTCTGGTAACAATTCAGTCTTTCGTAGGTCTCAACCAATCAGCCAGAGAAAAATCATGGAATACCTCAGGGCACCTTGCAGAAAACTGGAGAATATATGCTACATTCTGAGCTCCATAAAGGCAAATAGCCTCTGATCATCCGATTGTAACGTGATCTGAAAAAAGCATTAAAATGGCCAGTACTGCATACTAGCCCCTTCAGTTGGCACAATGGGCTCCATGACCATCATAATAACTGGAACAGGGGCAAGGAGGACTGCTGCTGAATTGAGTTTGTGGTAATCCACATTGTGACGTGACGTACCATTGATTTTTCTCATTGGTCACAGGATGATTGTAGAGTGGTATAGTCTCTTTAAGTACCTCTGTCTCTATTAGTTTCTTGATCAGTGTAGGGACCTCCTTTCACCACCCTCCCCCCAAGGCTTTACGGTTACCTCACGGCTAATCTGCAGAAACCTGGTAGGCTCCCAGTTGTCCACTCATCCCGCTACCATCATTCTAATCGTGGCATTTCCTCCGTTGGCAACATACATTACAATCAAGAGAAGAATCACATATATTTAACATAAATCTTCCCACAATACATTCAGCAGTAAAAGTTACAACATCTTGCATGTGCATTGGTCTGTATGGGTTCATCCATAAACTCACATCAGTCCATAGTCCAATCTGGGAGTTATTTCCTCAAAATATATTTTGACAATGGCCATGGGAGCTTCAAGGCACCACAGTGACTTGTGCCCCTGTGTACATAAGGACTGAAAAAGTTCGCAAAACATGAGTTCAGCTGAGTCCAAAACACACTCTGACCAGTGGATAAAGCCTCTGGTTCCAGTTAGGGAAGGTCTAGGGTCTTAATCACTACCTAGACCTGTTTGTTCTTGAAAGAAGAAAGATCTAGTAGAAAGTTGGTGCTGAATTTGTTAAATAAACATCCGCCTAAACAAGACAAATCTAGCAACCTTTTCTATGTCTTCTTGGTCCTCTTCCTGTCAATACCCAGGTGCTTGTGGTTAGACTGGCTTGGAACAGGAGGTTGGTTGTTAGGTGACCAGGGGATCGCCCCTCCTTTCCCACCAGCACAAGTGGCAGAGCTCCCCCATCTACTACCTGGAAGAAACCTCTATAGTGTCATTGGGTTTTTGCCCAAACCTATCCTTAAGGTCCTTTCCTTCCTGCTCACTATAGGAGCAGAGCTCAGTATATCTCTGCATAATTGACTACCCTTGAAGAAAAGGGAGTATTTCATCTGTAGTCATAGACATCAGTCATACAGAAGCAGCTTCAATTTCCTGGTGACACAGATGAGTGGGCAATAACAAGGGAAAGTTTTTCTTAGATTTACGTGGTTCTCCACCCTTTATGTCCAGCTCAACCACCTACATAATTCAGCAGGGGTCTCGAGGACAAAGGTGAAAAATTACATGTCTCCAAGTCACCACAGAACTTAGCAGTATGATCTGCAACAGTACACCAATGTCACAGACACTGCACTGTTGTCTATTCTGCAGATTTATTTTAAGGGGTGGAGGGTGGGCCAAAAGTCCTGCATCTCAAAAGACTGTAGGCTGAATGAGAATTTGCCTCATGACAACCTTCAAAAGAGATAGGAAAGTGAGTGGGACATGGCAAGGTGATCTGCCACATTCAGATGAGCCATGCTTCGTGACCTATAGGGATATGTACAAAGTCACCAGGGCAAAAATGCAGAGCCCATGCCCTATACATGGATAACACCAGAGAATTTCTCCACCTGGAACACCCATAAGTCATAAGATCTCTACATTCTGGGAGGAAGCTTGGACTGTCCTTCACCCATCACACGTTTCTCTGTAATACTCAGACTTGCATGACTGGAGGCCCAGGATGGATTATAAGTTGAGGAATGATGTTATGGATTGACTGCATCCTCCGACTCCCACCAAAATTCATATGTTGAAGCCCTAACCCCCAAGTGATGGTATTTGGAAATGGAGCCTTTGGAAGGTAATTAGGTTTAGATAAGGTCATGAGGTCAGGGCCCTCATGATGGGATTTGAGCCCTCACTAAAAGAGGAGGAGACAGCAGACCTCACTCTCAATCACGCATGGACACAGCAAGAAGGCAGCCATCTGCAAGCCAGGAAGAGGTTCTTCACCAGGAACCAAATCTGCCAGAACCTTGATTTTTGACTTCTCAGCCTCCAGAACTGTGAGAAATAAACGTTTGTTGTCTAAGCCACCCATTCTGTGGTATTTTGTTATAGCAGCCCACACTGGCTAAGACAGATGGGATGGATGACATAAGTGCAGCAGCTTCAGTAAGCTTCATTCATAACCCTGGAGTTACAGGTACAAAGGGACTAGTGTTTGAGTCACATAGGAAATAAGCTGGAGCTGGAGCTCCCTCTACCAGAAGGAACAATAAGAGTGCTGGCTTGGGAACACCTGCACTTCCACGTCCTGCAGAAGAGAGGTGTTTGTTCTCCATGGTCATGTGGATCTCCATGGTCAGGATCTCCACGTGGATCCTGAAAAAGGAAATGTGATAGGGTCTTTCTCCACCCTCATGAGGGAGGGACAGCATACAACAAAGAGCTTTGGAAAGCTTTTCTAATATCTTGTGGAGTTTTTGAAACACAAGGTATAGTGTCTGAGATACACAGTAAAATCAAGAACCTGGGGCTGGAGCAGCCACTACCAAAGGTATCATAGAAGGGTGGCTTGGGAGTGAGCTGCTACATGCAGAAGAAAGGACTGTGTTTTCTAATGTCCACAAGTGGATGTTATGATTGTGAGTGGCGTAAGATTGTATTAAAAGGAAAGCACCCAGAGGAGTATGTGGAAAGAACAGAAGGAGACAAACAGAAGGGTCAGTTGCCAAAGGCCTAGGAACTGAGGTTGAGTCAGGAGGCCAGTCAAGGAAAGGCACATTCCTGCAAGCTTGCATTGAACAGGATCTTGAATACACACTCTCTCAGGTAAAAAACATTGGCAAAGCCTCCAAAGGCCAAGATAATACATGCCAAATACTCTCATAATGTAAAATGAAGTACTAGGACACTGTTACAGACTGAATCGTGTTCCCCAATGTAACAAGATGTTGAACACACACCCTCTTGGGTAAAACATTGGCAGATGCTCCAAAGGCCAAGACAAAAATCAAAGTCAAATAGTCCCATTACCTAAATTGAATGTTAGGCCACCTTGCAAAGAAATGGATCCAAATGAATTAGCCCATCATCCAACCCAGGTATATAAAATTGTTTAGTTGGAAGGAGAAAAGAATTTTTAGAGGGAATTGTCAGCTCACTGGGAATTTTCTCCACAGTCATGAGGGAGAGACAAGGATTGTTTTCCACTTGCCACAAAACCATTGACAAAGTACTTCGGGAAGATAGACTAATATCCTTGAAGGCTGAGAGACATAGGATGAGCTGGTAGGAACAAAGGATCTGAACACAAAAGATCCATACTTAGAGGCTGGCTCTGACACTTTCTAGCACAGTGCCCTTCCTTAAGCTGAATTTCCTGGTCTCTAAATTAAGGTGGATAAGTCATATTACATATTTTCTGGGTCTCTCTCAGGTCCTAGGGTTCACATTTACCCCTTTCAGTGTCAAGACCTTCCATATTGTTGTTTTCTGGACCTCTGGGATGCTCATTACTGATCCTTAACTCCACCCTCTACCCAGGGGATTTCTTCACCTAGTGACAACCACATGGTCATCAGGGCCTCAAAATTACCCTCTTAGGAAAGTGTTCCCTGATGACTCACTCATCCACTCTGACCTCACTGGAAATGACATAGTTAATATAACATCAAGTGTTGGTAGATTAATTTGTATGAGTGTGAACAGGATAGAACATTAAAAGGTGAAGATGCAATACAAAGAATAAATGAGTCAATGGCAGAATTTCCCACTGTGGAACAGGTAATGGAGAAAGACATTTGAGATGGATGGACCTCCAGGGGTTCATAGAATCACATCCCCTAAGTGTCTGTCTCCATATGGATAAGGCCTGCTCCACAAGCCATATACCAACTCCCACAACCTTAATTTTTTTAAGAATATCATAGAAAAACACACGTGCCTGGTCAATGAGGAACACTAGAAAGAAGATTCCCATCTCTCTCACTCTTGTTCTTTCCCCTAAATGTAAATGAAAATCGTGTTTGGAATCTGCCCTTCTCCCATCTTTCTCCTAACAAATCTTGACTATATGTACAAATGACAGACTATCAAAACTTGTCA
The DNA here is from genome assembly GCF_041296265.1 of Equus caballus. Taxonomy (NCBI): domain Eukaryota; kingdom Metazoa; phylum Chordata; class Mammalia; order Perissodactyla; family Equidae; genus Equus; species Equus caballus. The sequence continues at coordinate 18,633,491 of NC_091715.1, forward strand.
TATTCAACTAGAGGCCACTTTCAGAGTTCAAATGGTCCAACAACACACAGATCGAGGACAAACATTTGTGAATCCCAGATCGATGAGCCCTACCTCACATTCCTTGCTTTGAACTCTTAAATTTTTTACTGAATCTAACATTTGATTTCCATGATTAATAAGATCTAAAATTCTGAGCAGCCTCAGAAACTCTATTAAGATTTTATATTTACCATTTATTTCAGCTTCCGTACATAGAGAAAGTATTGAAATATCTCCCATATAAAGGTGAAGCAACTGAGGCACAGAGAAATTTAACGTCTTTCCCAAGGCCACTGGGACAACAAGCAGAATCTAAAATATCTTGCTCTTAAGCAAGAGAAAGAGGAGGTATCACATCAGATGGCAGTGCCATCTCATGTCCTGAGCAGATAAACCTCCCCTTTCATGGTTACTCTGAGTTATAGCAGTACAGAGGCACTATCATTTTACTTAAAACAAGTAAAATGTAAAAGGAAATACACTCATAGTGCCTATAACTAATGGTGTATCAAGTGAAGGAGATGTGAGTCAGGTATGTCCCCAAAAGTCTGTATTGAACAGGATGTTGAAAGCAACACGTCCTCTATTGTAAGAGATGTGGCAGTGAATCCAAAGGACAAAAGATTAAATGCCCAGTATAACCACATTCTAAAGTGAGGTGCTAGGCCATCTTGCAAAGAAATGATCAAAACTTGTTGTGCTGGCATTTTCCCATGACCAAGATATAAAGTAGCCTAGTTGGAAGAAAGAAACAATTTTCAATGAGTGTTGTCAATATGGTAGGCATATTTCATACCATCATGACTCTGGGCCTCCTTACCCGACTCCTGAAAGACATAATTAAACATTCCACAATAATGAGAGGTTCCCTTCTGGGGAACTGCCACATTGAAAACTCAGACTGACTTTCTTAAGCATGGGTTCCACTGGGAACTGAGCAGCAGTCATCCCTTTCTCTTTTTCAGTTTCTTCTATGAGAATTCAAGCCACCCTTCAATGGTACCTGCTACCTGGCTATTCTACAGAGCATGAATGGCCCGGCAAACATCCCATGTATCTCAAAATGCTGGGTACTTCTTCCTATAAACCAGGCACCATTGTCTGATTGGATATAGTCAATGAACTCAAACATGAAGTAAAGCCTAAACCTATCACAGAAATTCCCCAATCTGCTCTGAGAACGGGTGTGGAAATACCATACTCAGAAAAGGTATCTACTGCCATCCATGACCAATGGTACACTTAAAAGGAGGGTAGAATACCAGCTTTAGTATTTCTGGCTACAGGACTCAGAGATCCTCTCTACTCGACTGTGTAGCTGGCACTATTACTATGCACAATTCCAGAATTCCACGGTCTCGTGTGATAGAATCTCTAGGTCTTGTTTTGGGACAGGTCCCAAATTGTAGATGGACTATCATGCCTTGTTGCATAGACTCTCCAGTTGGCAGTGGTCCTAGCCTGGGAAGGACATGTCTGATGAGCTTGTTGATTCCACTGGATTTCCCTCAAAGGGTCTTTATACACAGGCATTCATATAACACACAAACAGATGGTATACATCTTTAGCGTTCTGCTGATAATGTTCATTCTAACGAAGGTTAAAAATTGATCACCTAGTCTTTCAGCCGCCAGCCACCAGCCCACACTTCCAGGACATTAGCAGCTGCACATGAGTCAGTAAAAAAGTAGCAAGATTCATTTTGGGGCTTATTCTCCAGGACAAGCACCCTACTCCAACCTCCACTAATGGAGCAGAATTTCCATTGCAGACACAATTGTAAATGGTCTTCTTTGGTGTTGTGCAGCTACACTGGTCCACATCCCCCACTAGACTTTAACCTAGTTGTTAAGTCCATAAACTAGACCCAGGAATCCACAAGAAACTTGGCATACCGAAGGCACCAAGAAGCCCGAGTTGATGCCCCAGTCCCTGTATCTAAGATAGCCATACCTGGAAAGTGACTAGACACATTTTCCTGTAGCTATGAGACAGCATTAATGCCCAGTTAACTTCTTTCCCTGATACAACACTTCCACATAAACATGGAGGCTCATTAGGCAATAACCATTTCACGAGATTCTCATCTTACCAATCCCTTGATAGAGATGTGAGGTTGTAAAAACCCTTGCCTCTTGCTTTGTCGCTCTCTTTATGTCCATCATTACTAACAAGCCAGCAATAGTCTCTCAAATGGAGTATACCCAGTGGCAGTGTCAGGCAAGCACCAAACACAAAAGCACAAATGGTAAGATTACCTTGACATACTCAAAGAGATTGAGCTGCTGCTAATGGATGTTATATTAATGGCTTAATTTCAGGAACACTTTTGAGTGCCTCGACTGGCATTAATAGACTACAAACCATTATTTCACAAATGTATGAACATGAACAATTAAGTACTAGGAAGGGAAAAAAACCCACAAAGTGCATCATTTCCTTACTTGGGTGGCTGTTTCTTAATATATGACAGGTTAATCTTCTAGTGCCAATTACCAAGAAACTGCACCAACTCTCTACAGAAGACCATCTGCTGCTCTTGTTCCTTCCAATCAAGATGTCATCCATGTAATGATACCAGACACCGCGGGTGAGATTTCAGTCTTCTCTAGGTCTTGACTTACCCACTGGTGAGAAATTGTGAGTCTCATTGCATTGCCACGTTAACATATAATGTAATCTAACTCATGAAGGCAAATAGACTCCAATCACACGGATTCAGTGGGATTTGGAAAAAACATTAGCATGCCACCACTGCACACAAGACCCTTAGCTATGCCCAATGGAGTCCTAGAATGTTATGATATCTGGAACTACAGGGGCAAGGAAGACTGCTGCCACACTGAGCTTGTGGTAATCCACAAGGAGGCATCAAGAACCCGTAGTTTTTTCACTGGCTGCCTAGGGCTACTGTAAGTGGTATAGTCTCTTTAAGCCTATCTATCTCCTTTAGTTCCTTGACCAATATAGAGACCTCCTTTTACACATCCTTAAAATCAGAATCCTACACTGCTTCACTGATACCTCATGGCTTGGCTAGGGGAGGCTGATGGGTTCCACGTTGTCCACCTGTCCCACTACCACTATTCTATTGTGGTATTTCCCCATTGGGAACATCCCCTACAATCAAGAGAAGAATTACACATACTTAACACAACTCTTCCCACAATACACTCAGCAGTATTAGTTACAACAACATGTGTGTGTATTAATCAGCTGTGTATTGGGATCTGGCTGGGGAGCGACCTGCACCTCCACCTCCTGCAGAAGTAAATTTTGTGGGCACATAGACCCTGAGAAAGGGAATGCAATAAACTTATCCACCCTGAAGAGGGAAGAAAAAAAGTTATTTCTCCCTTGCTTCAAGCAAATGACAAAGAGCCTCAGAAAATTTGTCTTATGTCCTATGGAGTTTGTGAAAAACACAAGGATTAATATCTGGCTCATGCAATGAAGTAAAGAACCTGGGGCTAGAGCTGCACCTACCAGAAACGATAAGAATGCTGGCTTGGCAGTGAACTGCACTTCTACCACATGCAGAAGGAAGGGCTGTGCTTATGATTATGATGTCCACATGTGGACTCTACAATGGTGAATGGCCTGAGATTGCATTAAAATGAAAGCACTGAAGGGGCTGGCCCAGTGGCATAGTGGTTAAGTTCACATGCTCTGCTTTGGCAGCCCAGGGTTCACAGGTTTGGATCCCAGGTGTGGACTCAGGACTGCTCGTCAAGCCCTGCTGTGGCAGCATCCCACATAAAATAGAGGAGGAGTGACATGGATGTTGGCTCAGCAACACATCCTCAAGCAAAAAGAGGAAGATTGGCAATAGACGTCAGCTCAGGGCCAATCTTCCTCACACACACACAAAAAATATGAAAGCACTTAAGAGGAGCCCTTGGAAAGAAAAAAGAGAGCACAACAAAGTGGTGCATCACAAAATTTATGGGTCTAGCATGAATCTAGTGCCCAGTCAGAAGAAAAGTACATTCCTGATAGCCTTCATTGAATGGGATGTTGAACACATGCTCTTTCAGGTAAGACATTTGACAGAGGCTCCCTCATGGGTTAAATTGTGTTCCCCTCAAAATTCATATGTTGAAGTTCTAAGCCCCAGTACCTCAATAAATGATCTTATTTGGTGGTAGGGTTATTAGAGAGATAATCAAGTTAAAATGAGACCATTAGGGTGGCCCAAATCCAATGACCGTTGTCCTTATAAGAAGAGGAAATTTGGACATAGGCACATATACAGGGAAAATACCATGCGAACATGAAGACAGCCATCTACAAAGTTCTGAATTCTGGAAAACCCCCTTCCTCACATTCCTCAGAAGGAATGAACTCTGCCAACACTTTGGTTTTGACTTCCAGCCTCCAAATGATACAATAAATTTCTGTTGTTTAAGTCACCCAGTTTGTAGCACTTTTTATTATGGCAGCCCTACACACTATTACAGGCTCCAAAGGCCAAGACAATAAATGTCAAATACTCCCATATTCTAAAGTGAGGTGCTGGCTAGCTTGCAACGTAATGGACTCAAATGGGTTCTGCCAGCACTAGTCCATTACCCAACACAGAGATATAAAAGAGTTGAGGAAGAAGGAGAAAAGAATTGTTACAGAGAGCTGTTAATATATCATTTTACCCACACTCACGAGGGAGGGACAAATATTGTTTTTTCCCTTGCTGCAAACCATTGACAAAAGCTGCAGAAAAGTTAACTGTTGCCCATGGAGATTGAGGGACACAGGAACTAGTGTCTGACTCACATAAGGAAAATCAAGAGGCTGGGTCTAGATGTCCCCTGAAGAAAGATCAGTAAATGTGCATCTTGGAGTGAGAAGCAATTTCACTATTTACAGAAGAAAGATCTTTAATTTGCTCTTCTTCCCAAGCCCTTCTCTATCTGGAGATTGTATCAAGGGAGTGAGAATGAGAAATTGGGCAACTGAGGAGCAGATGGGAGATAAGAAATGCAAAAGTGGTTTGAAAATATGAGAAAAAAAGAGGCCCCCTGAGAAAACTTACTAATACAAAGAACCCTGCTTGAAGGGTGGTGGAAAAGTTTAGATAGGAGATAATTCTTCAAGAATAACTAGAAGGCTACTAAAGAAGACATAGCTGAAAGCTGTCATTTAAGTGGCAGAGTCTGCATGCAACCTGACAACCCAAAGAAAGATGAAAGGATACTGAGTTACATGCATATTATACCCCACATTGCACTACTTAATTTCTCCCAGTTCACTCCCCTTCCCCCTTTTCCCACTTTCTCTACTTCTCCCCAAGTTTCCCACGTTCTCATTCATTATGCTGAGTGATATCTACAAAGAACGTGGTGATTCTCTAACTGAGGAGAGGCCTCCAATAATTCAAGGAGATTTCCCCAGCTAGGCAAGGAAAATCCTAATGGAATCCACTTTCACATACTCATTCCATACGAGCAGGTTCCTAAATTAGATCTGTCCACCAATGAACAGAGCACACATCCAGAATCTTTTCCCTTCCTTTTCAGAATTAACTCGTCCTATTTCGACTTTCAGGATCTCACCTGTATTTTTCCAATAGGGCACTGTGACATTACCAGGCTCCAGAAACGGGAGTTAAAAATCCCAAACAGTAAACTGTCAAAAGCAGCTGAGCTCTTAAGCACTCAGTCCATATGGGAGCTCAGGCTGGGATCAACATGAAGATGGGGCCCTCCAAGGTACTGCTACCACCCCACATGCAAAGTTGGGATCAAACTTCCTACCTTGGTGTCCTGGAGGCCAAATATGTCACAAACCAAATGGCAGAAGGAGTACATACACGGGGAGCTAGTTTTGCTAAAAAGGGCTACACACACTGGTGGCTGTGATTGAGTCAATACATGAAGCTGCAGTAAAGTCAACAGCCAACAAATGCCAAGTCTTTTTAAGAGGCCATTGAAAATACAAAAGAGGTTTCCAGAGAATATTATAAATACCCCTCCTGAAAGCTGAAGGATAATTTTTCAGGAAGATACAAAATAAAATTCTCTCTGAAAACGAAAAGGAGGCTTACCTCCAGAGAGAGCAAAAGGCAGTCACATATGTGGCAGGGTCTACATGCACCCTGACTACTTATAAATTGATGGGATGAGAGAATACTGACTTTCCACTATTTTTGAGCAAAGTGGATAAGTTAATGCACCTAAAATATAAGAGTAGCCAGAAGCTCCAAAAGCTGAAACAATAAATGTCAAATAACCCATATTCCAAAGTGTGAGCTCAGCTATCTTGCCAAAATATTGCACAAGCTTTTTACGGAGATATTAGCCCATTGTCCATCTCTGTGATATAAAAAGTTGGAGTGGAAGAAGGAGGAAAGGAATTTTGTAGGGAGTCACCAGTGTGATAAGCATTTTCTTCCCCGTTCTGACTGTGGGCCTCCTCCACCACCTTCTCAACGTCCTAATTAAACATTTTATTTAAATAAGATATACTGGATTGGGAAATGCCACATTTAGAGACCAAACTTGCTTTCTTAAGCATATACTGCACTGGGACCTGAGCATCAGTTGTCCACTTATCTTATACTGTCTCTTCTCTAAGAATCCATGTAACCTTTCAATGGCACCTGCTGCTGGTGAATAATATAGGGCATGAATGGTCCACTGAAAGTCCCATGAAGCTGCCCACCACCGGATACATTTCCCTCTGACGGTGGCATCACTGTCTGATTGGATGAGGTTGGTGAATACAAATATAAAAGTCCAAATAAGAGTCCTTGAGTAACGCTCATAGAGCTGAGCATGTCAGTGCTGTTCTTTGAAAAGGTATCTGCTCCATTGATGGCCAGGAGTACACTTGAGAGAAGGTTAGGGCACCAAAACTGGTACTTCTGGTATGGGACCCAGATATCCCCTCTCTACTCAACTATGCAGCTGGCACCCTGCACTCGTTTCCAGGATTCCTTACTCTCCTGTGCTGGAATCACTAGATCTTTTTGGGGGGCCCAGTTATAACAATTGTCCATAACTGCCCACAATAGGTGTCCAACTGCCCATAACAGTTGCCATGCTATGGCAAGAGTGAGGGAGTACCTGACTGACTTTTTGACTTCTCAACACTTTCTCTTTCTTTTTTACTCTCTCAATGTCAGGAGCACCCACAACAGGTTAGCAACAGTTTTTCAAATGGGGTATATAGGGTGGCAATTTCAGGCAAGGGCCCCAAGCAAATCCCAAAGGGTGTTCCAGCCTAGTGTCAACATATTTTTGCCACAGGTTCTACTTGGCATAAATGTCAGTCAAAGACATCTTCCCTCAAAAGTGCTACACGGGTACTCACCCGAATGGGATCATGTTTGCATAGCTTTTGGAGAGTTTGTAAGACAGGTTGTTAGTCAAATTAGATGCACTTTAAGATGTGTTATGTAATGGGCCGAGCAGGATCCCTATGTGAGGTATGAAGCGCATCCAGTACTGAACAAGCTTATCGTGAGCTACACAAAATGTGGCTTTCTGGAGATTTTTAGGACATTTGCTTTTACTGAACAGACTCATGGATTGTTTCTGGACATCAGCCCACATGGTTTCCAAGAACTATACTTGGGAGGCTGGCCGCTGATTCTTATAAGGTTAATCCTGCAGATCTGGTTACTCAGATATTGGACTGCCTACCTAAGACAGATGGCATGTTCTCCTTAGCCTTTCCGATCAGAATAATGTCACCTATGTAATATTACCAAGACAGCTTGGCTGAGGTTTCAGTCTTTTCTATATCCAAGCCCAGTGAAAACTCAAGGGATGCTTTAGGTTGTCTTGGGGCAGCACGTTGAACATATGTTGTAATCTGAGCCCAGTAAAGGCAAACAGACTCTAACCCCACAGATGCCCTGGGATTTGAAGAAAGCATTAGTATGTCCACCATCACCAACGAGGCTCCCCAGTCTGCACACAGGACTCTGTGGCCACTATTATACCTGGAAGTGCAGGTGTAAGGACTCACTGAGGTTGCTGTGTGGCACAGTGAGGTGTCTAGTACTTTTTTTGTTTTTTTTCATGGACAATGCAGGGCTATTTTAGGGTGGTATAGCATCTTCAAGCACCTCTGCCTCCACAGTTCCATGATCAGTGTAGGGAGGATCTCCCTTCACCTGACTCCAGCTTCACAACTCAGTATCCTACCCTGCTTTGTTGATACCTCATGGCTGGTCTGAGGAAGCCTGGTGGGCTCCTGGTTGTCCACTTGTCCCACTGCCACTATTCTAATCATGGCATTTCCCCATTGGGAACATCCTTTGCAATCAAGAGAAGAATTACACATATTTTAACCCAATTCTTCCCACAATACACTCACTCATACCAGTTACAACACATTGCATGTGTATTGGCCAGAAAGGACCCACCTATAAATGTAGATAAGTCCATTCTTCAGTCTGAGAACTATTTCCAAATCCCATAATTGCAAACCTTGACCACGACCTCAGGGGCTTCTACACAGCACAGTGACTTGTTCCCCAATGCCCAAAACTGCCAGAAAGATTTGGCAACCAAAGTACAGTCAATTCTCCAACATACTTTAACCAGTGCATAGAGCTGTCATTTGCTATAATAGATGGAGGGCCCTTGACCTCTACCCTAAACCGTTTTTTGGTTGAAAGAAGTAAGGTCTGGGTAGAAAAGTGATGTTGAAAGCATTAGATCAACATCCTTCCGAATAGCACCAATCTCAGCAAGGCTTTCTAGTTGATCCTCCACTTGTCATTAGGAAGGATGTCATGGCCAGATTGACCTGAACATGGGGTCAGTCATTAGACGACCAAGTGATCTCCACTCTTTGCCCTCCAGCACAATTGGCAGGGTTCCATCATCTGCTGGCCAAGGAGCCAAGTACATACAGTCAGTCTCATTGGACATTTACACAAACCTATCCCTAATGTTACTTCTTTTCCACTTTTTATTTATATACCTTAGTACATTTCTGCATGACTGACTGCCCCTTGTCACAAAACCCTTTATCAATGAGATCTGCTACTGCTCCCCTGTTCCACACTTGGCTGGTCAACCTGCCCGATCTCATCTATATTTTTCCAAGAGGGCATTGTGACCTTATCAGCCTCCGGGAAAAGGTATTGTAAAATCCCATGGAGTCAATCTGTGCAAACCAGGTGGGGAAGCCTCGTGTACTTGCCTCTTCAAGGCTCTAAGACAAATCGGCCATGTTTGCAGCAGTTTTGTAGGAGCAACAAGTTGTTCCCTCAGGAACGTAGAATTCTTTAGTTTGTGAAAGACAGCAGCGGTTGTTTGCACACAGGATTCAGTGTGAGCCCAATTACATTATTTCAAATGTCGTAATTGGCCGACAGACCCTAAATTTCATTGGGAATCGTAAGACTCCTTTGCTGGTGGGCATGCAAGGCCACAGGGAATAATACCTTCATCTTGCCAATCAACAAGACATCATAATACAGTGAAAACTTTAGTCATCAGACAAACTTTTTTCTGATACCATATGAACATTCACAATTCAAACATATAACACATTTCAATACCAATGATGTATTATTACACAGTGCAGACAATCAGTCAGCTCACGTGCCTCTAAATAACAAAGTCATTTTTACGTTTTTATCTTTTTACTGGAAGTTCTCTCAGCTGCATTCAACCCATTTTTCAGAAACACAAACCACGGATATTTTACATAGACACTACAATACCAGCTTCCAGGAGACCATCTACTCTCCTTGGCTGGGAGCCCAGGAAATAAAGGGTGAGGGGCAACTGGCACTAGTGAGCACAGGTCTGCACATACATTTGGCCATTCTGTGGGCCTCAACAAATGCACTTTTATCAATAACTAGGCTCCAAATGGACAGGTGATGCCAATCCTATTGCTTCCTACCTAACCCTCCAAACTTTTCGCAACATGTAGCATACACTATTTGATCCCAGAGAGTCTACCTTACTCCTAAACTGGCCCACACACCTTGAAAGAGGCTGGACAGTGGAAGGACTCTTATGCGCCTTCCTCACCCACCACATAGACAAGAGTGCAGTACCAGATCCCAGGGAATCATACCTCTCATAACAAGGCCCACACTACTCTACCAGATCTGGAGAACCTTGACCTCGCCTAACTGCTCTTGCTGTATGACCAGATCAGAGAGTTTTATCTTATCCACTAACCCAGCTGCAGGATCGCAGGTGCCACAGATCGTAGGTGCATCATCCATCTTAACATGGAACAGGCAGTCCCTTAGTGGGAAGACCCTATCCTCCTCTCACCCACTGTTAGGTAAGAATATGTGCTACCAGATGCTGTAGACTCTGCCTTAGGCAGTAACCTGTCCAGTGTGGCCTCTTGTCCAATAAAAGGACATCATAACTTTTTTCAGCCATACTTTGGTGCCAAGTCTGGCATCTTGTGCACAAAAACATGCAAGACAAAGGCCCAAATTATTATTCCACTAAAAATACAAAAAGTCACTTTTACATTTTGACATTTTAATACTAATGAAGACAGGGAAAAAAATGAATGAGGCAAAAGTGTTGTCTCCCCATGATCCTTGTCCCACATACCAAAATTATGACAGGGTAACAAAAGGGGACAATTGGCCTCAATGCAAGTTGTAGGACACCACCTTGTGGAGGAGACAATTCTAGACTATAGCTAGGTGGTTTTCTATTCTACAGATCTATTCTCAAAGGTTGGAAGTGCAGAAATTCCCACATCTCAGTAGACCAGGAGGAGATGAGAAAATTGTATCATGAGGATGAGGGTTGGAATGGGTGACCCAAGTACAACATTTCAGAAAGCTTCATTCATGTTCCCTGGAGTTAGAGCAACATAGGGTCTCATGTCTGACTCATGTAGAAAGAAAATCTGGGGCCAAAGCTTCCCCTGCCAGTAGGGACAAAAGGAGGCTGGCTTGGGAGAGAACTGCACTTCACCAGCACAGAAGAAAGGAATGTGTTTTCCAAGGTGGACCCTGAGAAAGGGAGACTGGTGGGCATTTTCTCCACCCTCAAGAAGGAGGGACAAAGATTACGTCCCCCTTGCCTCAAGCAAATGACAAACAGCTTCAGACAGCTTGACGCATGTCCCCTGGAGTTAGAGGGACAGTGGGACTAGTGTGTGGTTCATGCAAATAAAGTCAAGAACATGGGGGCAGGAACTGCTTGGATGAGAAGGTATAATATGAAGGCTAGCACAGAACACAGTGTATTTCTACTACCTGAATAATAAAGAACTGTGTTTTCCATGGTCAACACATGGACCCTGCCAAAGTGAGTGGACAATTTGTTTTAAAAGGAAAGCACCCAAGAAGAGTGCCTAAGAGAAAGAAAACTTAAGCAGAAGAGAGGGCCACAATAGCCTGGGTGTTTAGGGGAAGTCTAATTCCCAGACAGAAGCTGGACCCAGGGACCCTTCAGGTAAAAGGAGACAGACACTAGTATGGGTATCACGTAGGAGGAGAAGCTAGAGATAGAGTTGCCCTATAGAAGAAAGGACTGTTTTCTAAAGTCAACATGTGGACCCTGAGAAAGGGAAAGTGGTGGGCATTTTCTCCACCTTCGGGAAGACAGGACAAAGATTACTTCCTTTTGACCTTAATTAAGTGAAAAAGAGCTTTAAAAAGTTTGATTCTTATCTTCTGCAGTTAGCAGGACACAGGAACTAATGTCTGACTCAAGCAAATGAAGCCAAATATCTAGGGCTGAAAATGTCCGGCCAGAAGATGCAATGACAGGCATGGCATGAAAGTGGACTGCACTTACACCACATGCAGAAGAAAAGTCTGTACAGTCAACAAGAGAACCCCGGGAGAGTGAGTGTACTCAGGCTGTTTAAAAAGTAAAGCACGGAGATGGAGTGCCCCAAAGAGGCAGATGACCCCAACAAAAGTGTGGGTCACAAGAGACCAGGGTCTGAGCAGGAGTTTATTGGCCAGTCAGAGGAAAGGCACTGGATATGACAGGAGCCTGAAGTCTGAGTCCCTTCAGGGAGCTCAAAATGTGCCCATGAGAGTGTCAGCTCAGAATTTCCTCAGTATCACAGAGTTCCAAAGCCTCATTACAACTTTTCCAACCGTGCAGCTATGCTCTTCTCCCACAGTCACCTCTCCCCTGGGGACCACATCTGGAGAGGTGGGCTGGGACATTAAGAGAGGAAAGGCAAAATGAGGTACTATATCCATCCTATATAAGCATATACACAAATCACTGGCAGGATGACAAAACTCATGAAGCCACCAGTTTAGAATTGTATATGGGGAAGCGGGGGCTCTCCATGCACCCTGACAACTCCTACAAGGCTGGGATAAAGGGACACTGACTCACCTCACTTTACTCCACCATGGCTTCCTGTTATTCTCTCCCATCCACTCTTTCTCCCCTTCTCTGCCATGTTCCCCTTTATCTTTACCTTTCCCTACTTCTCTCCTTTACTAATTCATTATGCAGAGAGATATCTATAAAGATGCAGCAGTTCTCTGACTCAGGTCAGAGCCTCAGTCCTACAAGGAGACTTTCATAAGGGTACCTGGGCATGGAGAGTCCTAATGGACTCAGTTTCCCCATTCTCATCTTCCATATGTATATTTTCCTAAAGTATATCTACCTATGAAGAACCCTGGACCTCAACCAGGTTTGCTTCCCTCCTTTTACATAATCAACTTCTTCTATTTACAAACTATAAATCTCTTAGAAGGAAAAGTAGTTGTAAATCTTTGCAACCTTGTGTTACTCAACAGTTTCTTAAGTATGACACCAGCAGCACAAGCAATCAGAGGAAAAGTAGTTTGATTGGAAATCACCAAAATTAAAAGCTTTTTGTGTAAAAGGACAGTATCAACAAAGTGAAAAAAAATCTACAAAAATGGGAAAAAATACTTGCATATCATATATTTGAAAAAGATTAGTATTCAGAATATAAAAAGAACTCAACACTCTACAATCAAAAGAGAAACAATCCAATTAAAAAATAGGCAAACATATGAATAGACACTTCTCCCAAATGGCCAAAATTCACATGAAAAGATGTTCAATATCGTTGGCTCATTAGGGAGATGCAAGTCAAAACCACAACGAGATACTACTCTACATCCACTAGGATGGCTACAATCAAAAACAGACAATAACAAGCGCTAGCAAGGATTTTGAAAAATTGGAATCCTCTTATATTACTGGCCTGCAATGTTCAGTTGTGGTGGGAAACATTTTGGCAGGTCCTCAAAAATTCACACATAGAGTTCCCATATGACCCAACAATTCCAGTCCTTGGTATATACCCAAGAGAATTGAAAACATGTTCCCACGAAAATTTATCCTCAAGTGTTCATAGTAGCATTATTGATAATAGCCAAAAAGTAGAAACAACCCAAATGTCCATAAGCTGATCAATCCATAAACAAAATGGTTACACAATGGAATGTTATTCACCCATGAAAAGGAATGAAGAATTGACACATGCTGCAACATGCAAGAACCTTGAAAACATTACTCTGTATGAAAGAAGCCATTCACAATGTAACACATATTGTGAGATTCCATGTATAGGAAATGTCCACAATAGGCAACTCCATAAAGTCATAAAGTAGATTAGTGCTTTTCAAGGGAAGAGAGAACGGAGAACTGAGAGTGACTGATAAAAGGTACTGGGTATCATTTCTGGAGTGACAGAAATGTTCTGGAATGAGATAGTGGCAATGTTTGCACAACATTGTGAATATACTAAAAACCACTGAACTATAGTTAATAATACTGTATTGTATACTGAATTGTATACTCTAAAATGTTGAATTTTATGTACTGAACTATATCTCAATAAAAACTGTAAGATAAAATAATAAGAGACATTATCAAACTCACAGTTTGTGTGGGTCTCAAATTCGGAAACGGCTAAGCAGAGTGGTTCTGCTCCAGGGCATCGCATGAGGCTGCAGCTGAGAGGTCAGCGGGGCTGCAGTCACCAGAATCGATAAGAGCTGGAAGATGTGCTTCCAAGGTGGTGCAATCACGAGGCTGGCAAGGTGGTGCTGGTAGCTCACGGGAGGCCTCAGTTTCTTCCCACATGGGCCTCTCCAGAGGCCACTGGAGTGTCCTCACAACTTGGAGGATGACATCTCCCAGAATGAGTAATCCCAGAAAGAGACAGAGAGAAGCTATCCTCTTTTTATGCCCTAGCCTCAGAAGTCACAAACATTACTTTCAATACACATATCTTTGTTAGAAATGAGTCCCTAAGACTGGGCCACATTCAAGGAAAGGCATCACATTTACCCTGTGCTTTCAGCTTCACAACAAGGGGAAGGTATTGTCACCTATCTACAGATGAGAAAACTGAGGCTCAGAAAGATTAAATACATTTCCCACGGCCATGAGACCAATAGGTGGCAGAACTCAGACTTGAACCTAGAAACAGAGGACTCCACAACCTGTGCTCAAACTCCATTAGTGGTGCTTGTTAACCAGACACATCCATTGTGGAGTCACAGACACTTGGGGTGCTCCCCACGGATTTGTTAAATCACTGCTCCTCCTCAGGGAGACTGCGGTCCATGCACTTGAATAGTTTTAAGCTCCCCAGGTGTTTCTGAGATGCATCCTGGGTTCAGAACAATCCCTCTCTGCCTGACGGTTTTGTATTATTTACACGGGCAGCTAACTCCAGCTGGATGGTGAGTGCCTTGAGGGCAAGACCCCAACCAGCTCCCCTCCAGCTCCCTTGTGACTGCCACTGTGACAGCACATCTGCCTGCAGAAGGCAGGCACTCTGGAAGGATTAGCGGTTAGAAGGATTCTGAGCAACTGCCACTCAGAGTGTCAGTTTTCTGGAGGTTCCAAGGGGACTGAGGGATGCATGAATGCGCCTGGGAGATGGCCAACCTGGACAATGGGCAGGAAGCTCACTGGGACCCACTTTGGGTCAGTCCCTGCTGCTGACAGGGGCACCTCAGTATAGCTTAGAGGAAGGAGAGATCAGGAAATAGGTTCATTGCAAGCTGCCTCTCTTGGCTCCATGGGAGCCCTTATCTGGGGGTGATCTCATGCCCCTTGCACAACCAAATCCCCATCCTATCCAAAGTATGTCAAAAAGTCTGCTGATTTACACTGGCAGCTAACCCCTTCTGGTGGCTGCGCATCCCATGGTAGCAATGTGAGCTTCCTGCTGCAGCCTTTTCACAAAGATGTGTGCAGAGTAACGCACTCGGGACTTAAGACCTAGGGTGAAAGAGTTTATCACCAATGTTTCTGCCTAAATTCATGTTGGCCCCCTTTTCTGGGAGTAGTGCCAGAGCATTGGAGCCCCCTGGAAGAAGGCACTGGAATGACTGAGAGGGAAGAGCGCCTCACACTCCCAACAGGTGTAAACTGTTGACTGCTCAAATAAAATAGCCTTCCAGGCCCGAGACTGGCATTTTCTTGCCATTTGAACAGAGACTACTTTATTGAGAAAACACGTTTTATCTGCACTTTCTTTTAAAGATTCAAACTCATTTGTGTTTTACCCTCTCCAAAGACGGCAGTATTTCAGTCATAATTTTCACTTTTTCAAAATTATTTTTCTAACTTTAGAAAAGCAAGCATTTTATAAATAATACAATCACTATGAAGGTACAAAATGTAACCTTTTGCTACCATCTACCGGAACCAAGCTTCACATAGAAAATTTTTTCACTTTGTCTTTCTACTACTTCATTACCTTCACCTATCACTAAGGAATATCTCTAACAAAAACAGCAAGAGATGTCCCCGGTGCCATCCGGACCAGAATCCTACCCACTTTGGCACTCTACAATGGACATCGCCCCCAAATGGCTTTGAACTGAACTTAAAATATCCCAAGCAGCATAAAGTTTACATATCTATTAAAATAATTGGGCTGTTGAAAGGTAATAGTTGAGAACAAAAGGAACCACAAGCAGGGATTATCAGTCATATTGGAGAAGGCCTAAGAATGGACTCACAGATGTCTAACTGTGGGATGTTGGTACGACCACTCCCGCTGTAATCCCTTTGCCTTTTTATAATCCTCCTGATGTCTTACCCACACAGGTGCCCAGATCGTCCTTACACGGCTCACTAATTCCTTCCTTATACCTTGTACCACCCTAGAACATCTCACACCCTCAGACATTTTGGCCTTACCAGGAACACATTATTGTCACCTCATATTCAGGATCCATAACTGCCCACAGCCAACAAGCATGGCCAGGTGAAATAATAAGCATCAGATCAGAGTCTCCCACACCCCAGCTTCCTGTTGTAACGTGAAAATTCCATGACCTTGGTTGCCCAAAGGTAGGCACGGGAAGAAAAGAGTAGAGTGAAAACAACTACATGATATGGATCTGTTACACCCAGCCCGAACCTCCTCCACAACTCCAACCTGAGTGAAACATTGGATTTAAATGAGAGATACCCTTCTGGGGAAATGTAATATTTAGAGCTCAACACTGACTTTCTTAAGTGTTTACTCCACTCTGACCTAAGCATCCTTTTCAGTTTCCTCTTTAAGAATCTGTGCCATCTTTCAGTGTAACTTTCTATCTGGGGTGATATGGGGCATGTATACTCCAGTGAATGTCCCAGATAGCTGTCTACCACTGAGTAGTTTTGCTATAAAGGAGCCCCATTATCTGATTCAACGTGGTTAGTGAATCCACATATAAAACACAGTCCAACTAACAGTCCTTGCATAGAATTCCACCATTTTCTGTGCAAACAGGGTTGGTAGTGCCACGCTCAGAAAAAAGATCTACTATATAGTCCATGCCCAGCGGTACCTCTGAGAGGAAGTTAAGGTGTGTCAATTAATAAAAGAAGTGAACTGCAAGAGAAGCAAGAAGTTTGTTTGGGGTCCTGGGAATTGAAATTCATGAGGCATAGATTCAAGTAGGAACTCAAGTATGCTCCAAAGTGGACAAAAGAGGCAGGGATTTATAAACACAAAACCAGAAACTTACATAAGTTGTCTTGAACAATTAATGATTAGTTCTGGCAAGGAGCCAGCTGACATGCCAGTAGGTGATTGATTCTTAAGTTCTTCCTAAGCACTTTGCCCATTTCTGGAAGAGAAATTGTTCCATAATGTGGTTTCTGTGCTCAGGAAAAGTTCAAAAGTTTGGTCCAGGGACCGGCCTGTGGCTGAGTGGTTAAGTTCGCACACTCTGCTTCAGCAGCCCAGGGTTTCGCCAGTTCGGATCCTGGGCGCGGACATCGCACCGCTCATGAGGCCACACTGAGGCGGCATCCCACATGCCACAATTGGAAGGACCCACAAATAAAATATACAACTATGTACTGGGGGGATTTGGGGAGAAAAAGCAATAAAAACTAAAAGGAGAAGAAGAAGATTGGCAACAGTTGTTAGCTCAGGTGCCTCTCTTGAAAGAAAAAAAAAGTTCGGTCCACACCTGACTGTGGATATGCATAAGGCTCACTTCCTTAATGGCCTCCCAGCTCCACTTTAGAAGTCTTGACGTATATTACTCCATTTTGGTATCCTCATCTACAGGTGGCAGGTCTGATACTTCTAGCTATGGAACCTAGAGATTTCCCTCTCTACTTGACTGTGCAGCTGATGCTCTGGGCACGTTTTCCAGGCTTCCTTGGCCTCATGTGCTGGAATCACTAGGTATTATTTTTGGCAACCTGAGTGCCATCAAGACTCCAACATACTTCAACCAGTGCACAAAGCCTCCATTTCCAACTAGAAGTGGAGGGACCTTGACCTCTACCATAGGCCTCTTTATTCTCAAAAGAAGTGAGATCTAGCTAAAAGGGTGGTGTTGAAAGCTCTAGATCGACACATGTCTGAACAGCACGGATCTCAGGTGGTTTCAATCATACCTCCCGCTGCCCACCCAAAAGATGTTTTTCAACAGGTAACATCATATACTATCAGATCTGGAAAATGCACCTTACCACTAATCAGGTCCACATACTCTGGAACAGGTCAAACACTGAAGGAAACTGACCCCTCAGGCCTGGCCAGCTACATATACGACTGATCTACTAACAAATCTCAGGGTTTCTTATTTCTCGTAAGCTGCTCCTTGCTGTGTTACCATGCCTGAGAAAGAGTTATCTCATCCACTAACCAGGCATGCACAATCCAGTTGGCTACTGGATCCCAGGCATCTTATACATCTGAAGCTGGAAAGTTCAATCCCCTACTGGGAGGACCCTGTTGCCTCTCATACACACTATCTAAGCGAGTGCTACTATTGTATTGCCATTGTTGAGGAGTCACTAACCTGACCACAGGGGCCCCTTGTCTAAGGAAAGGGCATCGTACTTGCTGAGCCCCTCAGTGGGTGACCTATTTGTCAAGAAAATGCACACAGATGAGGCAAAGCCAAGGACAAGACTAAACTTGATTGTTCCTGTAACGATACAAAAACCCACTACTTTTACACTGAGACACGTTAATACACACAAAGACAACTTTTAAAAGAATAAGTCAGATGTGCTACATCCCTGTGAACCTTGTGCCACACACCAAAAAGGATATCAGGGAAACAAGAGGTTGGATGTCCTCAATGCGAGTTGCAGGATATTCCTTTGTGGAGGAGCCAATTTTAGACTACGCTAAGTGTTGTCTATACTACAGCTCTATACTGGGGAAAGGGGGTGATTAGTGAATGAAATTCCCTGTCTCGACAGACCCCAAAAGGATGAGAACTTGCCTCATGATATCTATTCATGAGGCATAGGGAGAAGAGTAGGATATGGCCTTGGAGCAATTCATGACAAGCTTTCTATCTTCTCATGTTCCAGCAGAACAGCAAGGCAGTGTGTGTATGAATGTAAACAATTAAGTACCATGAAGGGAAAACAACACATCAAAGGGTGCCATTTCTTTACTTGGGTGGCTGTTCCCTGATGCTTGACAGATGTAATCTTCCAATGCCAACTACTCAGAAATTGCATCATCTCTCTAAGGCAAATGGTACATTGTCCTCGGCCCTTCAAATCAGAACAATATCATCCACATAATACTACCGAGAAGTCTCTGGTGAGGTTTCAGTTTTCTCCAGGTCTTGGCCTGTGCGCTGGTGAGGAATTATAGGACAGTTTAGATCTCATTAAGTTACCACATTAACATGTCATGGAATCTAACCTATGAAGGCAAATAGACTCTGATCACATGAATTGAGTGGAATCTGAAGAAAGCATTAGCATATCTATAACTGCACACAAAGCCCTTCAGTCTGCACAAGAGACTCCTAGATTGTCATGATATCTGGAAGTTCAGGGGTCAGGAGGACCGCTGCCAGGGTGAGCTTGTAGAACAGCACGCTGAGGCATCAAGAGCCACGCTTTTCTCATAGGCCACCTAGGGCTATTGTAGGGTGGCGGAGTTTCTTTAAGCATATCTTCCTCCAGCAGTTCCATGATCACTGTAGGGACCTTCTTTTACAAACTCCCCCTCCAACCCAGCATCCTACCGTGCTTTACTGATACCTCATTGCTGTGATGAGGAAGACTGGTGGGCTCCCAGCTGTCCACTCGTCCCACTACCACTGTTTTAATTGTGGCATTTCCCCTTTGGGAACATCCCTTACAATCAAGAGAAGTACACATACTTAACATAACTCTTCCCATAATACACTCAGCAGGACCATTTACAACATATTGCATGTATTGGGTCTCAAGGGCCCACCCATAAACTCACATAGTCCAATCTGAGACTTATTTCCACATCCAAAACAAAATTTTTACTATGTCCATGAAATGCTGCCCACTTCAAGGCAACACAATGTCTTGTGCCCCAGTGGCCATACAAGCTGAAAAGACTTGGAAAATATGATTGTTGTCAAGCCTCCAACACACCTTGACCAGTGGATAAAGTCTCCAGTTGCTATTGGAGAAGGATGGCCCTTGACCTTTAGCCCAGACTTGTTTGTTTTTGAAAGGGGAAGATCTGGTTAGAAATGTGGTTCTGAAGGCATAGGTCAGCAACATTCCAAACAGCACAGACCTTAGCAAGTCAGTAGCGTCTCAGGGACAAAAGCGAAGGGTCTCATGGCCCCTGTCACCAAAGAATTTAGCAACGCAGTCTGCTCATATACGCCAGTTTTGTGAACACTGTAGTGTTTTCTATTCTGCAGCTTTAATCTGGGGGTGCACAGGTGGAAGAAAGCCCCTCAACCCAAAGGACCACAGACTGTGAAACTGCCTCAGGACAACCTCTCATAGGAGATAGACAGGCAAGTGGAAGATGTTCTCAGAGGAATTCCTCACAGGCCTCCCATCCTCTCATATTCTAGGGGGATCACACGGCATTCTCCAACACTCAAATGAGCAGTGTTCAAGCTTTTCCCTGCATGGCCTAGATTGATATGTGCAAAGTCACCAGTGCAAAATGTCCATGCAATGCCCTACACATAGATAATACCAGGACTTTCTCCTCCTGGGACACCCATAAGTCAAAACTCTCTTTGCTGGACAAAGCTGGTGCCATCCATCACTTACCGTGTATTTCTCTGTATAACTCTGCTTTGCATGACTGGAGATCCCTGATGGATTATGGGACGAGGGATGTGATGAATGATGTAAGTGCAATAGCTTTAGCAAGCTTCACTCATGGCCCTGATTTTAAAAGACACAGAGACTAGTGTCTGACTCATATATTAAGAGAATCTATGGCTGGAGCCATGCCAGCCAGGAGGTATGAAAGGGGGCTGGACCTGCACCTCCACCTCCTGCAGAAGAAAGTTTTGTATTCTCCATGTGGACATGTCAATGCTGAGAAAGAGAGTGGTAGGATTTTTCTCCAGCCATAAGAAAGAGGACAGAGAGCATTTCCCTCTTGCTTCAAGCAAATGACAAAGAGTTTCAAAAAGTTTGTCTCAAGTACCCTGGAATTAGCAAAACACTGGCATTAGTATTAGATCCACAGAAGCGAAGTCCACAGCCTGGGGCTGGGCTAGAGCTGCCCCCGCCAGAAGCTACAACAGGAGACTGACTAGGGAGGGAGCTGCACTTGCACCACACGCAAGAGAAAGGACTGTGCTTTCCAATGTCCACCTGCGGAGGCTACAGGGGTGAGTGGCCTGAGACTGTATTAAAATAAAAGGATGCAAGAGGAGCCCTTGGAAAGAAACAAGGAGGCATCACAGAGGGCTGGGTCACAAAATTCTAGGGGCTAGGGTGCATCTAGCGCCAAGTCAGAGGAAAGGCACATTCCTGAAAACTTTCATTCAATGAAGGCTGAACACATGCCTTCTCGGGTAACACATCTGGCAGAAGTTCTGTTATGGGTTGGATTGTGTCCTCCCAAAAATTCATCTGTGAAGTCCTAATACCCAGTATCTCAGAATGTGACCTTATTTAAAGATAGGGACTTTACAGAGGTAACCAAGTTAAAATGAGGACATTAGGGTTGCCCTATTCCAGAATGACTGGTGTCTTTATAAAGGAGAGTGAACCTGGACACAGATATATATACAGGGAGAATGCCATGTAAACATGAAGATGACCATCTACAAGCCAAGGAGAGAAGTTCTAGCCTCCAGAACTGTGAGACAACAAATTTCTGTTGTTTAACCCCCCCCCAGTTCGTGGTACTTTGTTATGGCAGCCTTATCAAACTGATAGAGGCTCCAAAGGCCAAACAATAAATGTCAACTGCCGAAACCTAAAGTGAGGGGCTAGGACATCTTGAAAAGAAGTGGAAACAAACAGGATCTGCCAGCATTAGCCCATCACCTACCACAGAGATATAAAAGAGCTGAGGTGGAGGAAGGAGAAGAGAATTCGTAGAGAGAGTTATCAGTGTAGCGGGCATTTTCTCCACACTCATAAGGGAGGGACAAAGATTGTTTCCCCCTTGGCACAAAGAGCTTCACATTGACAAAGAGCTTCAGAAAGGTTGACTGATGACCATGAAGGTTGAGGAACACAGGAACTAGTATCTGACCCACATAAGGAAAATTAAGAAGCCAAAGTTACAGGTGCTCCTGGAGAAGGGACAGTAAGAGTACACCCAGTGAGTGAACAGCCTTGCCATCATTTACATAAGAAAGATCTTTGATTTTCAGGGTCAACATGTGGACCTGAGAAAAAGAGTCGTCTGAGAATTACTTAAAAGGAATGCCAACCAAGAGAACCGCCTGGAGGTACAGAAGAAGCCCAACAGAGATGGAGGCCACAAAAGGCCTAGGGACTGGGGGGGAATCTAAGTAACCAGTTAGAAGAAAGGCCCTGCATGTGGCAGCAGTACGAAGTCTGAAGTCCCCAGGGAAAATGAAAATGTCCCCATTAGAGCATCTGCTCAGGATTTCCTCCATAATGCAGAGCCCCAGACCCACATTTCTACTTAGCCAACCATGCCAGGGTGTGCTCTCCTCCCAAAGCCCTTCTTTCTCTGGGGACTACAGCAGTAGGGTGAGAACGAGCTCAACAGGGAAGCAGATGGAAAAAAGATAGGCAAAAACTGATTGCCTATTTCTCCTCACAGGTCATACATACACATCACTTGCAGGATTCCAATATTCAAGCAGGCCTCAGCTGGGACTGGAAGATATTTCCCAAGATTCAGGAATTGGAGTTTTGATTACTACACTGGAACACATTTCTTATAAAATGGAAGTGGCATCAGGACGTTTGGCTATTTAAGAGCAGCCAGAAAAGCTATGGGACAATCCTAGGTTTTCCTCCCAGACATGAGAAGAAGAGGTCCCCAACACAGTTTCCACAGGAAAAAGAAAAAGAATCAAATTGCTTTCTTTTAGACCCTATTTACGTCAGATCAACAGAAACCAGAATGAAGAAACATTGATCAAATTCCAACGTGACGATGCTCCAAAGCTGTACGACATCCCAGAAGTCCTAGCGAGGACGGCAAGAGAGCCATAAAGCCATCCACACTACAGTACTTGATACCACAATGAGGAAGATGATACAGTGGGACTTGTGAGCTCTCCACAAATATATTTTTCTAGTACTTTCCAAGGGGCCTTTGAAATGACAAAAGAAACCACTTGAAACCCCCAACATGTCTCTTTACAACAGGAAAATAGTACAAATGCAGAAACTGGTAAACAACAAAATGAAAGGCTCCCCACAGTGGAGGGCCTGGTGTGACCAGGCGCCTGAAGCTGCAGTGGAATCAATAGCCAACAAATACCAAGTCTTTTCAAGAAGCCTAAATATATAAACAGATGAAACAGGCTGCCTCAGAAAATCCACAAGTCTAAACACACAAGCTTAAAAGTGTAGGGATAACGTCACACTGGAGATATTCCAATACACAAATTCTAAGAACAACCAGCAGGACTCAGGCCAAGAGACAAATGAAAGTAGTCACTTATGTGGAAGCTCTGCACTCTCCCTGACAACTCCTACAAGGATAAGAAGAGGGATACGGGCTTTTCCCCACTTTACCCAACCACAACTTCCGGGTACTCTTCCGTCTCCTCTTTTCTCCACTTCACCCGCAAACTCCCCTTTTCTCTATTTTTCACTACTTCTCTCCCATTTTCACTCATTCTGTCTAGTTATGTTTATAAAGTATGCAGTGGTTCTCTGACCTGGGCCAGGACCCCAATCCTATAAGGAGACTGTGATATTTAGTATCAGGAGCTGTACCAAGGCTTCACATTTATCATCTCATTTCACATAGTGAGGGTCATGAAGTATCTCCCACCTACACTAGAAGAAACCGAGGCTCCGAGAGATTACACACCTCTCCCATTGACACAGGGCCAATAAATAGCAGGCACTAAATTGGAGTAGAAAGAAATTTTTCAATGTTCAGGAGTTAGGGGTTATGATTATTATTCTAGACTGGGTTTCTATCCTTGGAAGTATCAGCAGGATAGATTATTTAAGAGTAATCATATAACTATAAGAACTTCCCGAGATTTCTTCCCATGCATAGGAAGAACAGCTCCCCAAACCAGTTTTCATACGTAAAGAGAAGAAAGTTACTTTCTCTTTGAGGCCATGAGGGCAAGCTCAACAATAACACAATTGCAGACAGAGTAAACAAATTCCCAACTGAATACACTCTTTTGGAGCCCGGCCATCACAGTGAGGACTGCAGAAGGGCACTCGGCTCTGGACTGTTTGATCACCCAAGGCAGGAGATTATGATACATGGTGACTTCTCAGCTATGAACAAGCATACTGTTCTAGTATTTTTTAATTAGACACTGAAAATACGAAAAATAAAGAGGCCTCCTGAGAAAATCCCCTAGCATAAATTCCCTCTGCTTGACATGGGTAGGAGAATTTCACACTGGAGATGATCCTCTGGGAATAAAAAGGGGGCTACTAGCCCAGAAAAGAACTGAATGCCTTCACATATGTGGCAGGGTCTGCATGCAACCTGACAATCCAGAGAAGGATGGGATGAAGGGACACTGGGTTACACCCACATTACACCCACCTTGTCTTCCTGGATTTCTCCCAGTTCAGCCCTCTTTTCTCCTGTCTTTCCCCTTTTCATTCATTGTCTTTTTCTTCCCCATGTCCCCCATGTTCTCATTCATTATGCTGAGTGATAACCACAAAAAATGCAGCGGTTCTCACAATGATGACTGGATCCAAATCACTTAAAGATACTTTTCCAGCAGTGGCTAGAAAAATCCTAATGGAATCCATTTCCACATACTCATCTTCCATACATGTGGTTGTGGTTTCCTAAATGAGATCCACCCTTGAATGACCATGGAGCACATCCAGGTTCTCCTCCCGCCCTTTGCACTGTCAACTTGTCCCATTTTAGCCAGCAGGATCAACTATATTTTTCCAAAAATGCATTCTGGCTTTAGCAGTCTCTGGAATTAAGAGGTTAAAAATTCCATCAAGTAAATTTGTCAAAAGCAGCTGAGGCCTTGAATGCCCTCTCCATGCAGGAGCTGAC
Organism: Equus caballus; assembly: GCF_041296265.1. Taxonomy (NCBI): domain Eukaryota; kingdom Metazoa; phylum Chordata; class Mammalia; order Perissodactyla; family Equidae; genus Equus; species Equus caballus. The sequence goes on from NC_091715.1 coordinate 18,658,356, forward strand.
ACCAGGGCCCAACATGGAGATAGGGCCGTCCGAGATGCCACCACCACTTCATTGCAAATTTGGGATCACACTTCTTACCTGGCAACTGGACACCTAACATGTCATGATGCACAAGGTAGGAGGAGCATAAATTGGGGGAAATGGTTTTTGCAAAATTCCAGGACCACACATGGATTGACTAGACACCAGAAGCTACAGTGAATTCGAAAGCCAACAAATACCAATCTTTTCAGGGGACCTTAAAAAATATAAAAGAGGCTCTCAGGGGCCGGCCCAGTGGCACAGCGGTTAAGTTTGCACCTTCCACTTCAGCGGCCCTGGGTTCGCCGGTTCGGATCCTGGGTGTGGACCTATGCACCGCTTGTCAAGCCATGCTGCGGCATGTGTCCCACATATAAAGTAGAGGAAGATGAGCACAGATGTTAGCTCAGGGCCAATCTTCCTTAGCAAAAAGAGGAGGCTTGGTGGCAGATGTTAGCTCAGGGCTAATCTTCCTCAAAAAAAAAAAAAAAAGAGGCTCTCAGAGAATACTAACTAGTCCAAATACTCCACTTGAACATTGAGGGAACGATTTGAAAAGGAGATAATCCAATACAAAAATTCTCTCTGAGAACAACCAGAAGGCTTTGAGTGCAGAGAAAGCAGAAGGGAGTCAATATGCGGCAGGGTCTTCACGCACTCAGGTATCTCATAGAATGATGGCAATGAAGGGACACTGGCTTCCTCCCACTTTTGAAATATGTAAAGTAGAAAAGGAAATGTACCCCCAGTGTCTACAATTAAGGGTGCAGTGAGGGAAGGAGCTATGGGTCAGACACATCTCTGAAAGTCTGTCTCGAACTGGATTTTGAAAGCAACTGATCCTCTGATATAAGCATTTTGGCAGACGCTCCAAAGTCCAAAATGATAAATGCCTAGAACTCTATATTCTAAGGTGAGGTACTGTGCTAACTGGACAAAAACCTTATCAAAGTAGGTCTGTTAACATTAGCCCACTAAGCGGAGGTGGAAGGAGGAGGAAAGAAATTTTGGAAGCAGTTATCAGTGTCATAGGCACTTTCTTTGCTGTCCTGAATCTGGGCTTCCTCCCACTTTCCCCAAACTCATAATCAAACATCTGGTTGAAATGGGAGCTACCTGCTGGGGAAATGCCACAGTTAAAGCCCAAACTGACTGAAAAGAGAAAGGGCTGGGTGGAAAGTTGGTGCTGAATGTGCTAGACAACATCAGTCTGAAGAGCACAGATCTCAGCAAGGGCGTCTAGGTCTCTTGATGCTCCTCCTGTCATCAGCAACGCAGCTGTGGCCAGACTGGCTTGGAACATGGGTTCGGTCATAGATGACCGGGTGATCTTCACTCCTTGTCCTCCAGCACACCTGGCAGGACCAGGAGCCTGAATGCATATACTCCCATTGGGCATTTTCCCAAACACATCCTTAATGTCACTCTTTCCCACTCACTGTACTTACGGAGCTCAGTACATTTCTGCATCACCTACTGCCATTTGTCACCAAACTCTTTATTGATGAGGTCTGCTACTACCCCTAGGTCCTGTTCCATACTTGGCTAGTCGACCTGCAGGATCATGCCTGTATTTTTCCAAAAGGGCAATGTGACCTTATCGGCCTCCAGGAAAAGCGAGTTTAAAATCCCATGGAGTCAATCCGCCAAAAGCAGGTGGGGCAAAGCCTGATGTAATTTTCCCTCTTTTACTGTAAGATAAATTGGTCGCCTTTCGTAGCCATTTTGTAGCAGCAACAACCCCTTCTCTCAGGAACATGGAATACTCTAGTTCGGGAAAGACAGCGGTAGTTCTTTGGCCACATATGGGATACAGTGTGTGAAACCACCCACATCATTTCAAGTATTGTAATTGGCGGGTAGCCCCTGAATGTTGTTGGGGATCGTAAGTCTCCCTTCTGGTGGGCATGGAAGGCCACAGGGAATAATACCTTCAACTTGCCAACCCACAAGACACCATAATACAGTGAAAGTGTAGAACATGAGAGAAATTTTTGTCTGATACTGCATGAACATTCACAATACTGCACCAGTTAGCATTCCCACCAGCAGTATATGAGAGTTCCCTTTTCTCCACAGCCTCTCCAACACCTGTTATTTCTTGTCTTGTTAATTATAGCCATTCTGACAGGCATGAGGTGATAGCTCATTATAGTTTTCATTTGCATTTCTCTAATAATTAGTGATGTTGAATATCTTTTCTTTTTTTTTTGCTGAGGAAGATTCACCCTGAGCTAACATCTGTTGTCAATCTTGTTTTTTTTTTTTATGTGAGCCGCCACCATGGCACAGCCACTAATAGATGAGCGGTGTGGTTCTGTGCCTGGGAACTGAACCCAGGCCAGTGAAGTGGAGTGCCCAGATCTTTAACCACTAGACCATCAGGGCTGTCCCTGAACATCTTTTCATGTGCCTGTTGGCCATCTCTGTATCTTCTATTGGCAAAATGGCTGTTCAGATCTTTTGCCCATTTTTTAATTGGGTTGTTTGTTCTTATGTTGTTGAGATGTATGAGTTCTTTACATATTTTGGATATTAACCCTTTATCAGATATATGGTTTGCAAATATCTTCTTCCAATTGTTACATTGTTTTTTCGTTTTGTTGATGGTTTCCTTTGCTGTGCAGAAGTTTTTTAGTTTGATGTAGTTCCATTTGTTTATTTTTTCTATTGTTTCCCTTGGCTGGTCAGACATGATATTTGAAAAAATGCTGCTAAGATCGATGTCGAAGAGCGTACTGCCTATGTTTTCTTCTACAGGTTTCATGGTTTTGGGTCTTACATTCAAGTCTTTAATCTATTTTGAGTTAATTTTTGTGAATGGTGTAAGATAATGGTCTACTTTCATTCTTTGGCATGTGGCTGTCCAGTTTTCCCAACGCCATTTATTGAAGAGACTTTCCTTTCTCCATTGTATGTTCTTGGCTCCCTTGTCGAAAATTAGCTGTCCATAGATGTGTGGGTTTATTTCTGGGCTCTGATTCTGTTCCACCGATCTGTGTGTCTATTTTTGTGCCAGCACCATGCTGTTTTGATTACTATAGCTTTTCAGTATATTTTGAAATCAGGAAGTGTGATGCCTCCAGCTTTGTTCTTTTCCCTCAGGATTCTTTTGGCTATTTGGGGTCTTCTGTCATTCTATACAAATTCTAGGATTTTTTGTTCTACTTCTGTGAAAAATGTCATTGGAACTTCTATAGGGATTGCATTGAATCTGGAGATTGCTTTAGGAAGTATGGACATTTCAAAGACGTTAATTCTTCCAATCCAAGAGCACAAACTATCTTTCCATTTCTTTGTGTCTTCTTCAATTTCTTTCAACAATGTATTATAGGGCCAGCCCGGTGCCAGAGAGGTTAAGTTTGCACATTCTGCTTCCGCGGCCCGGGGTTCACAGGTTCGGATCCTGGGTGTGGACATAAGCATCACTTATCAAGCCATGCTGTGGCAGGCATCCCACATATAAGATAGAGGAAGATGGGCACGGATGTTAGCTCAGGGCCAATCTTCCTCAGAACAAAAGAGCAGGATTGGTGACATGTTAGCTCAGGGCTAATCTTCCTCAAAAATAATTATATATATTTTAGTTTTCGGTGTACAGTTCTCTTACCTCTTTTGTTAAACTCTTCCTAGGTATTTTACTCTTTTTGCTGTAATTGTAAATGGAATTATATTCTTAATTTCTCTTTCTGCTACTTCGTTGTTAGTGTATAGAAATGCAACTGATTTGGGTGTGTTTATTTTATATCCTGCACCTCCACCATATTAATTTATTATTTCTAAAAGGTTTTTGGTGGATTCTTTAGGGTGTTCTATATATAAAATCATGTCATCTGCAAATAGTGACTGTTTCCCTTCTCCCTTTCCAATGTGGATCCCTTTTATTTCTTTTTCTTGCCTGATAGCTCTGGCTAGGATTTCCAATACTATGTTAAATAAGAGTAGTGACAGTGGGCATCCTTGTCTGGTTCCTGTTCTTAGAGAGATAGCTCTCAGTTTTTCTCCATTGAGAATGATATTAGCTGTGAGTTTGTCATATATGGCCTTTATTATGTTGAGGTATTTTCCTTCTATACCCATTTCATTCAGTTTTTATCATAAATGGATGCTGTATCTTGCCAAATGCTTTCTCTGCATCTATTGAGATGATCATGTGATTTTTATTCTGCGTTTTGTTACTGTGGTGTATCATGTTGATTGATTTGCAGATGTTGAACCATCCTTGCAAAACTGGACTAAGTCCCACTTGATCACAGTGTATGATCTTTTTAATGGATTGTTGTACTCAACTTGCTAGCATTTTGTTGAGGATTTTTGCATCGATGTTCATCAGTGATATTGGCCTGTAATTTTCTTTTTTTGTGTTGTCCTTGTCTGGTTTTGGTATCAGGGTAAGGTTGGCCTCGTAGAATGAGTTAGGAAGCTTCCCCTCCACTTCAATTTTTTGGAAGAGCTTGAGAAGGACAGGTATTAAGTCTTCCTTGAATGTTTAGTAGAATTCCCTGGACTTTGATTTTTTGGAAGGTTTGTTATTACTGTTTTGATCTCCTTGCTAGTAACTGGTCTATTCATATGCTTTATTTCTTCTTGATTCACTTTTGGAAAGTTGTAAGATTCTAAGAATTTGTCCATTTCTTCTAGATTATCCAATTGTTGGTATATAGCTTTTCGTAGTATTCTCTTATAACCTGTTGTATTTCTGAGATGTCTGTTGTAATTTCTCCTCTTTCATTTCTGATTTTATTTGAGCCTTCTTTCTTTTTTTCTTGGTGAGTCTGGCTAAAGGTTTGTTGATTTTGTTTACCTTTTCAAAGTACCAGCTCTTAGTTTCACTAATTTTTTCTATTGTCTTTTTATTCTCTATTTCATTTATTTCTGCAGTAATTTTTATTTTTTCCTTCCTTCTACTGATTTAGGGCTTTGTTTGTTCTTCTTTTCCCAGTTCCTTTAGATGCACTGTTAGATTGTTTATTTGAGATTTTTCTTCTTTGTTGAGGTAGGCCTGAATTGCTATAAACTTCCTTCTTAGAACCACTTTTGCTGTATCCCATAAATTTTGGCATGTCGTATTTTCATTTTCATTTATCTCCAGGTATTTTTTTATTTCTTTGATTTCTTTATTGACCCAATCATTGTTCAGTAGCGTTTTGTTTAATCTCCACAGACTTGTGGCTTTTCCAATTTTCTTCCTGTAGTTGATTTCTAGTTTCATACCATTGTGGTCAGAAAAGATACTTGGTATTATTTCAGTCTTCTAAAATTTATTGAGACTTGTTTTGTGGCCTAATATGTGATCTATCCTGGAAAATGTTCCACATGCATTTGAAAAGAATGTGTATTCTGCAGTTTAGGGATGGAATGTTCTCTATATATCTAAGTCCATCTGGTCCAATGTGTTGTTTAAGGCCAGTGTTTCCTTATTGATCTTCTGTTTGGATGATCTATCCATTGGCGTAAGTGGAGTGTTAAAGTCCCCTACTATTATTGTGTTACTGTCTATTTCTCCTTTTATGTCTGTTAATAATTGCTTTACACATTTAGGCGCTCCTATGTTGGGTGCATAGATATTTACAAGTGTTATATCCTCCTGTTGGATTGTTCCCTTTATCATTATGTAGGGCTCTTCTTTGTCTCTTGTTGCAGTTTTTATTTTAAAGTCTATTTTGTCTGATATAAGCATTGCAACCCCAGCTTTCTTTTCATTGCTGTTTTCATGGAGCATCTTTTTCCATCCCTTCACTTTCAGTTTGTGGGTGTCTTTAGGTCTGAAGTATGTCTCTTGTATGCAGCACATATCAAGTCTTGTTTTTTATCCAATCAGCCAATTTATTATAGGTTTCTGGTTTACAATTACCATGAGGTACATATATAATAACCTACATATACAACAATCTATATTAAGTAGATGGTCTCTGAAGTTTGACCTTTTGCTAAAAGCTCTACTCTTTTACTTCCCTCCTCTCACATTTTATATTTTTTATATCATATTTAACCTCTTTTTTGTGTGTGTGTATCCATTACCCTCTTATCATGGAAATAGATAATTTTAGTACTTTCATCTTTTGACCTTCATATTAGCTTTATAGGTGGCTGATCTGCTACCTTTACTGTATATTTGCCTTTACCAGTGATTTTATTGTTTGGGGTTTTTTTTGGATAATTTTCTTATTCCTATTTGTGGTCTTTTCTTTTCCACTTAAATAAGTCCCTTTAGCATTTCTTCTAAGGCTAGTTTCTTGGTGATCAACTCCTATAGTTTTTGCTTGTCTGGGAAACTCTTTATCTCTCCTTCCATTCTGAATGATAACATTGCCAGGCAGAGTATTCTTGGCTACAGGATTTTTCCTTTCAGCACTTTAAATATATCTTGCCACTCCCTTCTAGCTTGTAAGGTTTCTGCTGAGAAGTCAACTGATAGCCTTACAGAGCTTCCTTTGTATGTCACTTGTTGCCTTTCTCTTGAAGCTGTTAGGATGCTCTATCTTTAATTCTTGACATTTTAATTATAATGTGTCTTGGTGTGGGCCTCTTTTGGTTTATCTTGGTTGGTGCTCTCTGTGCTTCCTGTACCTGGATGTCTGTTTCCTTCCTCAGGTTAGGAAAGTTTTCAGCTATGATTTCTTTGAATAGATTCTCTGCTGTCCCTTTGTCTCTCTCTTCTACTTCTGGGACACCTATGATATGGATGTTAGTATGCCTGATATTGTCCCAGAGGTCCCTTAGACTGTCCTCATTCTTTTTAATTCTTTTTCCTTTTTTCTGACCAGCTTGGGTGATTTCCTCTACTCTTTCATCCAGATTGCTGATCCATTCTTCTGTGTCATCTACTCTGATATTGATTTTCTGTAGTGAATTTTTCATTTCCAGTATTGTATTCTTCATTTCTGATTGGTTCTTTTTTATATTTCCCACTTCTTTGTTGAAGTTCTCACTGTGTTCATCCAGTCTTCTCCCAAGATCATTGAGCATCCTTATGACTATTAGTTTATACTCTTTACCAGGTATATTGTTTATCTCTGTTTCATTTAGCTGTTTTTCCGAGGATTTGTCCTGTTCCCTTATTTGGAACATATTCCTTTTTCTCCTCATTTTGCCTCTTTCTCTGAGCTTATATCTGTGCGTTAGGTGGGTCAGCTACATCTCCTGATCTTGGAGAGGTGGCCTTATATAAGAGATGCTTTATGAGGTGCAGCAGTGTGCTTCCCTCTTGTCACCAGTTCCAAATGTTCCAGGAGTGACCCCTGTGTGGGCTATGTGTGTCTTTCTGCTGTGGCAGGGTTGCTCTTGCTTCAGGTGCCTAGGGAGGCTAGGCTGTCCCCCTGGCTGGCTGGTCATAATGCTCAGCTGCATGTGGCTACTACAGTCCCTTCAGTCACGTTGTTGGGTGTGGGGAACCCCAGCACAGCTGGCTGCAAGGTCTAATAGCACATTCCTATTGTAGCTTTTTTGTTAAGTGTGTAGGCCCCCAGTGTGGCTGGTTGGCAGGCTCAAGGGCTTGCAATTGCTGTAGGCCTCCAGCTTGCAAGGCTGTTGTCAGCTCTCTCAGTAGTGCAGCTAAGTAGAGCCGGTCTCAGGCGAAGCAGCACACAATTGTTTCAGGCGTTGGAAGGTGGGGCCAATCCCCTATGTGGCTGTTTGAGAAGCACAAGTCTGCTGCAGCTGAAAAGCCCCACTGCCCACAGGCCCATGTTCCCCAACAATACAGTCCTGCCCCACGTGCACTACACACCTACTGAAGCAGACCCACTTGCCCCACTACAGAGGTCCCACATACTCTGCCAACAAAGACTTGCCTCTCACACATGCCCTGCCCCACAGAGGCAGACCCACTCGCCCTGCTGCAAAGGTCCCACACAATCTGCCTATGCGGGCCCATAAGTTGCCCAAAGGCTCACTGTTAAGTAGGGCCAGTCCCTAGGGTGGGCTGTCTGCCCTGGCTGAGCTGGATTAAATCAGTGCTCTAGTGGGTGGAGCAGACCCCTGGGCTAACAAGGCAGGGAAGAACTCCAATGTTGTCTACGAGTGTCTGTGTCAGCACATCTGTACTAGGTCACAGTAATGGCTGCCACTAATGTCTCAGTCCCTGGGGAGGTGGTCCCAGCCGCCTCCTTCCACCAAGATGCGCCCAGATCCTATCAAGTGAGTCTCTTTCCACCAAAAGACTGTGCACCTTACTTTCTGGTGATTTTGTGTTGCTTTGCGACATGGGTGAATTTGTGCATGGGCCCTTTAAGAGCAGGGTTTTCTTTCTCTTATGTTAGACAGCTTTTCTGGGGGTATTCCCTGTTGTTGTTAATAGCCAGCAAAGCCAGATATTATGACACTCATCTCAGTTGTGCTGAGTTCAAAAGCTGCTTATTACGGCAAAGCCCTCCCACTCAGATCCCCCACTCCTCCAGGGAAAGCTTCATACCCTAAGATTGCTCCTGGCCATGAAGTGCCGCAACTAGAAGGTGGCTTTTTTCTCTCCAGAAAGGAATTTCTGCCTCTTTCACCTCAATCAGCACTGTCCCTTGTTGTGGGAGTTCTTTTTATCCAGTTTCCGGTTCTCTCTCTAGGGTAAATTGTTCCAAGGGTAGTTGTAAATTTGTTGTGTCCATGGCAGGAGGAGAGTTCAGAGTCCTCCTATGTCACCATCTTCCCAGCAGTCTCAAAATAACTTTTAACTTTTTATCTTTTCACTGCAAGTTCTATCAGCTGCATTCAGACACTTTTTGCAGAAACACAGACCACAGGTATTTTTACACAGACACTACAACATCAGCTTCCTGGAGCTCATCTACTCTCCTCAGTTGAGAGCCCAGGAAATAAGGGGGAGGGAGACCTGCAGAGGGAGAAATTGGCAGTAGTAAGCACCAATATGCATACACTTTCAGCCAATCTCTGGGCCACAATAAAGGCACTCTTGGGGCTGGCCCCGTGGTACAGTGGTTAAAGTTCAGCATGCTCCACTTCGGCAGCCTGGGATCACAGGTTCAGATCCTTGGAGGGGACCTGCACCACCCATCAGCCATGCTGTGGTGGCAACCCACATACAAAATAGAGGAAGATTAGCACGGATGTTAGCTCAGGGCTGAGCTTCCTCAAGCCAAAAGAATAGAGGAAGACTGGCAAAGGACGTTAGCTCAGGGCCAATCTTCCTCAGCAAAAAAAAAGTTCTTAACAATAATTAGGCACCAACTGGACAGGTGATTTTAATCCTACCTGTAGCTGCCTATCCAAACTGTTTCAACACACAGCATACCCAATAGCATCCTAGAGAATCTACCTTACTCCTAAACTGGCCCACACAGCCTGGAAGAGGTTGGACAGTGAGAGGATCCTTAAGTTCCCCCTCACCCACCACGTAGACAAGGGTGTGCTACCAGATCCCAGCAAGTCACACCTCTCATAACCTGGCCTTCACTGCTCAACTGATCCAGGGGAGCCTCAATCTCTCCTATCCTAACCTTGCTGTGCTGCCAGAGAAGGAGAGTCTTGCGTCATCCACTGATTCAAACAGGGTCAACCCAGGTGCCACAGATCCCTGATGCCTTATCCATTTTAACATGGAATGCACAATCTCCTAGTGGGGGGACCCTATTGAACCTCTTGCCCACTTAGATTAGAGGATGCACTATCAGATGCTGGGGAATCTAGCTTAGACACAAACCTGGCCAGAGTGGCCTCTTGTCTAACAAAAGGGTTTCATAACTTTTTTGGCTCCACGTTCCAGTCCAAATTTGTCATCTCATGCACAGAGACATGCAAGGCCAAAGCCCAAATTATTATTCCACTAAAAACACAAAAACTTTTACATTTTGACACTTTAATACTTAAAAAGAGAGTAAAATGAAGAAGGAGGCAAAAGTGCCAGCTCCCCGTGAGCCTTGTCCCACGTACCAAAATGACGACAGGGTAACAAAAGGGGGCAAATGACCTCTATGCAAGTTGCAGGGTACTCCCTTGTGGAGGAGCCAGTTCTAGACTGTAGCTAGGTTGTCTTCTATTCTGCAGCTCTAGACTCGCATGAGGGCAAGGCAGAAACCTCCATGTGTCAACAGACCCTGGAGGGAATAAGAAAACTGCCTCATGAGACAGGGTTGGCATGGCTGATCCAAGTGCAACATTCCAGAAAGCTTCACTCATGTTCCCTGGACTCATGTAGGAAGAACAGCTGGAGCTCAAGCTGCCCCTGCCAGTAAAGACAGATGGGGGCTGACATGCGAGAGCACTTTACTTCCTCCAGATGCAGAAGAAAGAAATGTGTTTTCCAAAGTTTACATGTAGACCCTGAAAAAAAGCCAATAATGGGTATTTCCTTTACCCTCATGGAGAAGGGACAAAGATTACTTCCCCCTTGCCTCAAGCAAATGACAAACAGCTTCAGACAGCTTAACCTATGTCCCCTGGAGTTAGAGAGACAGTGGGACTGGTGTGTGATTCACAGAAATGAAGCTGAGAACCTAGGGCAGGAACTGACTGGGTCTCAAGGTACAAGAAAGGACTGGTTTAGGGCGGACAGCACTTCTAACACCTGCCGAAGAACAACTGTGTTTTCATGGTTGACATATGAACTCGGCAAAAGTGAAAGGACTACGATAGTCTTACAAAGAAAGCACTCGAGGAGCACCTGGAGAGATGGAAAACCCCAACAGAAGAGAGGGCCACAAAAGCCTGGGTATTTAGGGGAGTTTAATGTCCAGATGGGAGTGCACCCCTGGACCCTTCAGACAAATGGAGACAGGCACTAGTATCTGACTCACGGAGGAAGAGAAGCTAGGCATGGAGACGCCCTGCAGAGGAAGAGCCTGTCTTTTCCAAGGTCATATGTGGACCTTGAGAAAGCAACAATGGTGAGCTTTTTCTCCACCCTCATGAGGACAGGAGGAAGATTACTTCCTCCTGACCTTAATCAAATGCAAAAGAGCTTGACTCATGTCTTCTTCACCAGAACTAACGCCTGACTCTAGCAAATGAAGTCAGGAATCGAGGGCTGGGATCACCTGACCAGAAGATACAATAAGACGGCTGGACTGAACATGAACTGCACTTCCACCACATGCAGTTCACGTGAAGAAAAGAACTGTGATTTCCACAAGACGACACGCAAACCCTCTAAAAGCGAGAGTACTCGGGCTGTCTTAAAAGGAAAGCACCAAGGTAGAACATCCAGAGAAGCAATGACCCAACAGAAGTGAGGGTCACAAGAGATTAGGGGCCGAGGGGAAGTTTAGTAGCCAGTCAGAGGAAGGGCACCCAAAGAGGCAGGGGCCAGCAGTCTGAGGTCCCTTCAGGAAGCTCAAAATGTGCCCATGAGAGCGTCAGCTCAAGATTTCCTCTGTTCACAGCCCCAAAACCACATTACAACTTTACTGACCATGCCAGGGTGTACTCTTCTCCACACGCACCTCTCTCCCTGGGGACCACATCAGGAGTGGTGGTCAAAAAGTGGAGGGAGGGAGGCCGGCCCAGTGGCATAGTGGTTAAGTTCACACGCTCTGCTTTGGTGGCCCAGGGTTTGCTGGTTCGGATCCTGGGTACAGACATATGCACTGCTCATCAATCCATGCTGTGGCAGGCATTCCACATATAAAAAACAGAGGAAGATGGGCACGGATGTTAGCTCGGGGCCAATGTTCCTCAGTAAAAAGAGGAGGATTGGTGGCGGATATTATCTCAGGGCTAATCTTCCTCAAAAAAAAAAAAAAAAAGAAGAGAAAAAAGTGGAGGGAGGAAATGAAGAAAGGAAAAGCAAAAAGAAGTACTATATCCATCCTATATACACATATACACACATCACTGGCAAGATGAGAAAATCCATGAAGGCACCAGTTTGGTGTAGACAGAAATTTCCCAGTATTCAGGAGCATAGGGTTTTGATTATTATAGTACACTGAGCTTCCAACTGCTTAGAAGTGACCACAGGATGGTTGGTTATTTAAGAGTTAATACTTGGAGGGAGAAAGTCAAATACCATATGATCTCACTCATAAGCAGAAGATAAAAATGACAAAAAAAAAAACACATAGCATTGGAGATTGGACTGGTGGTTACCATTGGGGAAGGGGGGAGGGGGGAGGGCAAAAGGGGTGATTAGGGTCACATGTGAGGGGATGCACTATACTTAGTGTTTGAGTGGTGAACATGATGTAATGTATCCAGATTTTGAAATATGATGTACATCCAAAAAAGTTAAAATTAAAAAAAAAATACTTGGGGCCGGCCTAGTGGCACAGCAGTTAAGTGTACATGTTCCGCTTCGGCAGCCCGGGGTTCGCCAGTTTGGATCCCAGGTGGGGACATGGCACCACTTGTCAAGCCATGCTGTGGTAGGCGTCCCACATATAAAGTAGAGGAAGACAGGCATGGATGTTAGCTCAGGGCTAGCCTTCCTCAGCAAAAAAAAAGAGGAGGACTGGCAGCAGATAATCGCAACAAAAAGAATAAAATACCTTGGGATAAATTTAACCAAGGAAGTGAAAGATCTATACAACGAAAACTACAAGACTCTCCTGAAAGAAATTGATGTCGACATAAGGAGATGGAAAGACATTCCATGCACATGGATTGGAAAAATAAACATAGTTAAAATTTCCATTCTACCTAAAGCAATCTACAGATTCAATGCCATCCCAATCAGAATCCCAATGACATTCTTTACAGAATTAGAACAAAGAATCCTAAAATTCATATGGGGCAACAAAAGACCCCGAATTGCTAAAGCAATCCTGAGAAAGAAGAACAAAGCTGGAGGCATCACAATCCCTGACTTCAAAACATACTACAAAGCTACAGTAATCAAAACAGCATGCTACTGGTACAAAAACAGGTGCATAGATCAATGGAACAGAATTGAAAGCCCAGAAATAAAACCATACATCTATGGACAGCTAATCTTCGACAAAGGAGCTGAGGGCCTACAATGGAGAAAAGAAAGTCTTTTCAACAAATGCTGCTGGGAAAACTGGACAGCCACATGTAAAGGAATGAAAATTGACCATTCTTTTTCACCATTCACAAAAATAAACTCAAAATGGATCAAAGACCTAGAGCTGAGACCTGAAACAATAAGTCTTCTAGAAGAGAATATAGGCAGTACACTCTTTGACATCAGTTTCAAAAGAATCTTCTCGGACACCATAACTCCTCAGACAAGGGAAACAATAGAAAGAATAAACAAATGGGACTTCATCAGACTAAAGAACTTCTTCAAGGCAAGGGAAAACAGGATTGAAACAAAAAAACAACCCATTAGTTGGTAAAAAATATTTAAAAGTTATTTATCTGACAAAGGGTTAATATCCATAATATATAAAGAACTCACACAGCTCAACAACAAAAAATCAAACAACCCGATCAAAAGATGGGCAGGGGACACAAACAGACATTTCTCCAAAGAAGATATATGGATGGCCAACAGACACATGAAAAGATGCTCATCATCACTAATCATCAGGGAAATGCAAATCAAAACTACACTAAGATATTACCTTACACCTGTTAGAATGGCAAAAATATCCAAAACAAAAAGTGACAAGTGTTGGAGAGGTTGTGGAGAAAAAGGAACCCTCATACACTGTTGGTGGGAATGCAAACTGGTGCAGCCACTGTGGAAAACAGTATGGAGATTTCTCAAAAAATTAAAAATAGAAATACCCTATGACCCAGCCATCCCACTACCGGGTATCTATCCAAAGAACTTGAAATCAGCAATTCCAAAAGTCCCATGCACCCCTATGTTCATCGCAGCATTATTTACAATAGCCAAGACATGGAAGCAACCTAAATGCCCATCAACTGATGATTGGGTAAAGAAGATATGGTATATATATATATACATATACATACAATGGAATACTACTCAGCCATAAAAAAGGATAAAATCGTCCCATTCACAACAACATGGATGGACCTTGAGAGTATTATGTTAAGTGAAATAAGCCAGATAGAGAAAGACGAACTCTGTATGACTCCACTCATAGGTGGAAGTTAAACATAGAGACAAAGAGAACTGATTGGTGGTTACCAGGGGAAAGGGGGGGTGTGGGGGGAGGGCACAAAGGGTGAAGTGGTACACCTACAACATGACTAACAATAATGTACAACTGAAATTTCACAAGGTTGTAAACTACTATAATCTTAATAAAAAGTTAAAAAAAAAAAAAGAGGAAGATTGGCAGCAGATGTTAGCTCAGGGCTAATCTTCCTCAAAAAAATTTTTTTTAAAAAAAGAGTTAATACTGGCTATGGGACTCTCTGGAGAGGTTATTATTCATTATTATTCATAATAGCCAAAAAGTGGGAACAACTCAAATGTCCATCAGCTGATGAATGCATAAACAAAATGAAGTATATCTTTACAATGGAATATTATTCACCCATAAAAAAGAATGAAGGAGGAGGATGGAGGATTTTTAGAGCATTAAAAATATTCTGTATGATATTATAACAATAGATATATGTTACTATGCATTTTTCCAAACCCATAGAATGTATAACACAAAGAGTGAACCTGAGGTAAATTCGACTTTGGATGATTACGATATGTCAACGTAGGTTTATCCTTGGTAAAAAATATAGCATTCTGGTGAGTGACGTTGATAATGGGAGAGGCAATGCATGTGTTGGGGCAAGGGGTATATGGGAAATCTCTGTACCTTCCTCTCAATTTTGTTATAAACCTAGAACTGCTCTAAAAAAAATAAAGCCTTTACATGAAAAGGAATGAATGATTGACTCACGCTGCAACATGGATGAACCTTGAAAACATCATGATACGTGAAAGAAGTCAGTCACAAAAGACCACATAGTGTATGATTCCATTTACAGCAAATATCCACAATAGGCAAATCCTCAGAGTCAGATAGTAGATGAGTGGTTATCAGGTGATGGGGAGTAGAGGGAACTGAGAGGGACTGCTAAGAGGTGTGGGGTGTCATCGTGAGGTGATAGAAATGTTCTGGAATGATAGCGGCAACAGTTGTGTAACAATGAATATACTAAAAACCACTGGGCTGGGGCTGGCCCCGTGGCCGAGTGGTTAAGTTCGCGTGCTCCGCTGCAGGCGGCCCAGTGTTTCGTTGGTTCGAATCCTGGGCGCGGACATGGCACTGCTCATCAAACCACGCTGAGGCAGCGTCCCACATGCCACAACTAGAAGGACCCACAACAAAGAATATACAACTATGTACCGAGGGGCTTTGGGGAGAAAGAGGAAAAAAATAAAATCTTTAAAAAAAAAAAAAAAAAACCACTGGGCTGTACACTCTAAAATGGTGAAGCTTATGTACGCAAATTGTATTTCAAAAGTACTGCAAAATCAAACGATAACGACCACTATCAAACTCACTGTTTGTGTGGGTCAGAAATTCGGGAACTGTTGAGCTAGGGGTTTCTGGTCCAGGGCATCGCATGAGGCCGTGATGAGGCTGCAGTCATCAAATCAATTGGAGCTCCAAGATCTGATTCCAAAGAGGTGCAGTCACAAGGTGACTGGCGGTTCATGGGAAGCCTCAGTTTCTTCCCACATAGTCTTCTCTAGAGGCTGCTGGAGTGCCCTTATGAATTGGTGGATGACTTCTCCTAGAATGAGGGAGAGACAAGTGTTGCTACCTCAAGCAAATCACAAAAAGTTTCAGAAAGTTTGTGTCTCCTGTAGGTTGAAGATCACAGAAACTAGTGTCTGACTCACACAAGTAAAGTCTAGAGGCTGGGGCTGAAACTGTCCCTGGCAGAAGAGACAATAAAATGATAGCCTTAGATGTAAATTGAACTGCCAGCAAATGCGGAAAACCCTGTGCTTCCAGGCACAAATGTGGACTCCACAAAAGACAGTGGCATGAGAGTGTCACAAAAGGAAATCAGCCCAAGTGAGAACAGGGGAACAGAAGGACCCCAACACAGGGGTGGGTCACAAAAGGCCTAAAGACTGAAGGAATCTAAGTGGCTATTCAGAGGAAAGACTCTGGGTGTGGCAGGGCCTGCACTCTGAGGTCCCTCAAGGAACCTACAAATGTCCCCATCACAGGGTCAGACAGGGATTTCCTTCATACCACAGAGCCATACTGCATATTGCAACTTTCCCAATGACGCGAGGGTATGCCTCTCCCCCACAACCCTTGCATTCTCTGGGCCCCCATTACAGATCAGAAACAGTGCGTGGTCAAATTTACATTTAGACATTTATGTGACCATTGACTAATGTCTGTGAGTGCCATTGGAATTTTAGCTCGATAACAGCAGGGACATATCTGCTTTGTTACTATTGCCTCCCAATGACAATGTGTGGCACACAGTCTGTGCTCAAAAAGTATTCCTGACCCCTACTTCCCTCTATCTACAAAAATTAACTCAAAAAAGATCAAATACCTAAACACAAAAGCTATAACTATAAAACTCTTAGAAGGAAACATAGGCGTATATCTTTATGACCTCGGATTAGGCAATGGCTTCTTAAATATGACACCAAAAGCACAAGAAAACAAAAAATACAGCTAAATTGGACTTCACCAAAACTAAAACCATCAAAGGACCCTACCAAGAAAGTGAAAAGACAACCCACAGAATGGGAGAAACTACTTGCAAATCATATATCTGATAAGGGTTTAGCATTCAGAAGATACAAAGAACACTTACAACTCAACAACAGAAAGAAAAACAACCCCATTATAAAATGGGCAAGAAATTTGACCACACATTTCTCCAAATGAGGTACCCAGAGTAGTTAAATTCAGAGACAGGGCTGGCAGAGGGGAGGTTGAGGAATTATTGTTTAATGGGTACAGTTTCAGTTTGGGAAGATGAAAAATTCTGGAGAAGGATAGTGGTGATGAGTGCACAACAATGTCAACGTACTTAATGCCACTGAACTATACACTTAAAAATGGTTCAAACGGTAAGTATTGTTATGTATATTTTACCACAATAAGAAAGGAATGAAGTACCCATACATGCCACAACACAGATAAAACTTTAAAAACATTATACTTAGGTGAAAGAAGCCAGACATAAAAGGACACAGATTATATGATTTTATTTATGTGAAACATCCAGAATAGGCCAATCTATAGAGAGAGAAAGTAGATTCGTCATTGCCAGGAGCTGGGGGAAGGGAAGAATTAACTGCTAATAGGCAGAAGCTTTTTGGGGTGATGGAAATGTTCTGGAATTAGACAGTGGTGAGCACAAAGCACTACACTGTCACTATACTAACAACCACTGAATTACACATTTTAAAATGATAAGTTATACGTTTTGTGAATTTTATCTTGAAAAAAATTTGGACAAAAAGTCTTCCCCCAGAATGAGTAATCAAAATGCAAGACAGAAACTATCCTTTCTGTGACCTAGCGTCAGAGGTCACAAAGCATTCTTCCTGTCAAGCGCATTAGAAGTGAGCCCCTGAGTCTGGCCCACACTCCAAGTTAGGTTTTACACTTGCATCATGAAACTGGTATCATTTCAGTTTCACAACATGGGGAAGGTACTAATGTGAAACTCAGGCTCAGAGAGGTTAAATTAATTTCCTAAGGCTGCAAGTCCAATAGGTGGCAGAGCTCAGACTGGAACATGGAAACGGCTGACTCCATAATCTGCACTCTTAACCTCCATCAGCGGTGGTTCTTAACCAGACACACTTGTTTGTGAAACCACAGATGCTTGGGACCCCCCACCCCACCGAGGACCTCTTAAATCATTATTTCCAGGGCTTGGTCCATACACTTGAATGTTTTTAAGCGCCTCAGGTGTTTCTGAGGTGCATCCTATACGTAGAACCATCCCTCTGTGCCTGATGGTTTTATATTATTTATATGGGCAGCTGACTCCAGCTGGATGGTCAGTGCCTTGGGGGCAGGGCCCCCACCTCAAGCTTTTTGTGACTGCCACTATGACAGCACAATGTGTGCCTGCAGGAGGCAGGCACTCAGGAAATATCATTGGCTAGGAGGATTCAGAGCAACTGCCACCCAGAATGTCAGCTGCCAAGGGGTTCTACTGGAACTGAGGGGCACAGAGTTTGTGCCTGGGAGTTGGCCTACCTGGCCACTCTCTCCAGTGGGCAGGAAGTTCACTGGGGCCCACTTGGTGGGCAGCCCCTGATGCCAAGTGGGGCACCTCAGCTTAGCCCAGAGCAGAGGTGTCAGGAAATAACGCTCTCCCCAAGCTTCTTCTCCCAGTTCCCAAACTTAGAGGCCCACCTTAGGACCTAGAATTCATTGAGGCTTGGTGGTTATTTGTCCAACGGTCACTATGGATCACCGAAGCCGACCTCGAGGCATAGGCCTAAGCCGAATGCCTGGGACTCAGTCCCGAACTCCCCGGGCCCCACTCCCCCTCCATGTGGAACAAGAGGCCAGGGAAGGAGAAGAATGGGAGCAGCGAGAGCAGCCTCGTCAGAGGACTCCTGTCTGCGGGCCTTCGGAAAGTGAAGAGTTCCCAGACGTTATGGGTAAGGAGATGCTCCCCCATGCCCTGACAAAAGGGAAGTGGTTTCATATTTTTCCTCCTTTTCCCACAGGAAACTGGGATTAGGAAACAGAAAATAAAACTTATAACGGGCAGGACTGGGGTGAGGGATGAGTTTGGAAAGGGTAGGTTTCCCATCTGCCTCAAAGGGTTGTCCCAGGGAGCAAGGATATAACATGTGAAAGCAACTTGAAACTAAGACAGGCTGTCGGGGATAGTGGGTGTTATTTACAAAATCAAGTGCTTACAAGAGTAAATGCCATGTGCCAGATGCCTTGGGAAACAAAGATGAATGTGACATAGATTTCTACCCCAGGGAGCCGACAGTTTAACAGAGGAAAGACAAACTGTTAGGATGGCATCTGTGGGATTCAGAAAGATGACAAGAGCTCACAGGAAGATAGAAGAGGACTCTGCAGGGCATAAAGGGTGCCAATGGCTCCTGCAATGTGATGGAGTAATTGTCAGAAGATAGAACAACACCGTGCTGGGATAAAGTCTGGTTTCCTGGGAACTTTTCAAGTCTTGATTTAAAAAAAAAAAAGACACTGAGACGGACTTAAGTCACCAGACTGCCTGTTTGTCCTTGCCTGCTGGAGGAGAGTAAATGGTTAGACCCTTCTTCTCCAAGTTTTCCCAGGACTTAAAAGAGCTGCAACTAGATGGGGGACTCACGGCACTGTTCATACAGATCTCTTAAAGGAAAAAAGGAGTAACTGTTAGAAGTATAAAATGCAAGCTCGTCAAGGGCAGATAGGATAGTTTCACTTACAGGGGGCGGGGGGCGGGGGGCGGGGGGTGGGCGGCGGTGTCGGGTGGCGTGAGGTGGTGAGGCTTTGTGGAAGCGATGGGCGTGGAAGGATGTCTGAAAGAGTGCACAGGGCGGAGCACGCGACGCCAGTCACGGATGATGCCACCAAGCGGCCTTGGCAGACTTGGGCTAAACTCCCGGCCCTGGCCCGCCCCAGGGCGCAGGCGCAAACGCTGGCTGAGGGCGTGCAGGCGGGTCAGGCGCCCGCGTGGCGAGGCCGGGGAGGGGCGGGGGTGCGCTGAGCGGGGGAGCTGGGGACAAGGTTGGGGGCGGGAGGGGGGGAGTGGGAGGCGGAGCAGGTCTCGCGAGGCCGCGCCCCGGCTCACGCGGGCGTCGAGCGCGGGGTGCTAGCTGCCTGCCGGCGGGAGAAGTCGCGCTCGCGCCAAGGGACGTGCGGCTGCGCTCGCGTGGTCATGGAGGCGCCGCCGCCGCTGCCCGCCGCGTTTATTCCGGCCCCTGGCTCGAGTCGAAGGCTGCTGCTGCTGCCGCTCCTGCTGCTCCTGCTGCCGGCCGGGCCTCTGCGGGGCTGGGAGGCAGAGGAGAGGCCCCGAACCCGCGAAGAGGAGTGCCACTTCTACGCGGGTGGACAAGTATACCCAGGGGAGGCGTCCCGGGTTTCGGTCGCTGACCACTCCTTGCACCTCAGCAAAGCCAAGAGTAGGTGGTGCCCCGCCAAGGCTGGGGGGGTGACCAGTGGCAGAGGGAGGTGGGTGGTAGGGAGGGTCTGGTGACACGTGTACCCTGGTTGCGGTGGGTGCCCGGAGCCTCGCTTGGGCGGCACCTCGGGCTGCCTTTGGTCCCTGAGCCGTCCTGGCTCTCTCCTGGGGGTTGGGGGGATCGAGGGGGGTGCCAGCTGTGAAGAAAGGGATGGTTTCCACTAATCAGATTTTGGAAGAAGTGGTGGTTACCCCAAAAGCCGCAGATGAGGGAAAGAGGGTGGCCCTGTTCCCCGGCGTGCAGGCATCGCAGGATGTTGTGCAAACTCACACACTTCCTCAGACATCACAAAGTGCCTGCAGCACATCACGTCCGTTTTCAAGTCCTAGTTCAGGGAAGAATGCATTGATAAGTTGAACGATGATTCACAGAAAGTTTGACTAAACAGAAAAGTGGTTAAACAAAAAGCCCAGGAGGGCAAATGTTTCATTGTTCTTTTTTTTCTTTTTCATCTTGTAAAGACGACTATTAAAAGCTCTTCCCCAAAATCTGTATAGGTAGTTAATGGGTATTCTTTGTGTTTCTCAGAAATGAAGAATTTGTCACAGGGTGTATTTTGGAGGCTCTTTGTAGGGAAACGGGGGAAAAGGAGGTTGGAAGTAATGCATTTGGTTTGATGATAAACCTGGTGGCAAATTTGTGTCCTGGCAGTTGGTTTTTGATTATTTGCATTCCTTCCAGTGTACACAGCTAATGGCCACTTTCAGGAAGGACACGTCAGACTAAGTAGATACTGAGAAAGTTGTGGCCTGCTCCATCTGGATGTTAAGATTAGCCAAAAAGAAGTGGCCAGGGAGGGGCTAAAGTGAAGACGGTCCTTTGCTTGCTTTTGAGTAACTGCTTTTCCTACGGATCATTTGGCATTCTGTAGATGTGTATTTGGCTTTTGTGGTTCAGTTACAGCATGTTATGTGCCCATATTCAGTGAAAAAAGTAATGCTTCACAATTATGAATCCCCAGCGTTCAATGGGATGTTGTTATAACTTAGGTTGGAGTGGGAGTGATAAGTGAGAAAAACTATTTTGCCTCCTTTAACATTTGCAGTTCTTTCCTACTGAAAGTTAACTACTTTTGGACTTTTGTTTTTAAAAAGCCAGTCTTGCACTTTTAAAAACCTAGTATTTCCAAGTCCCATTGGTTTTACTTGCCTGGGAAGATATTTTGAAATATGTCAGCCAGTTAACTGTTTACTGGCTTTACATATATTTCTCATAAGAAACAAATCCCATCCAAGTCCGCTCATGGAAGCAAAACATGGTAATAATAGATCTCCATTTACCAGCCAACTTTTTCAAATTTTAGTTATTTGCTACATTTCTTTGTCACATGGAGGCTTATCTAGAATTAAAGATACCAGGACTTTTATTCATAAGATGGAATATTATGGAGCCGTGAAGTCCATACTTACAAATAATTTTAGTAACATGAAAAACTGCTCATGATTTACTGTTTCCTTTTTAAAAGGGGTGCAACGTGGTCAAAATTCGTCTGTTTGACAAAGACTGGAAGGAAAGCCATAAAAACGTTAACGGTAGTTAAATTGGTGGGGGTTATAGGGAGAAGGGATTTAAATATTCTTTCTACTGCTCTGCATTTGCCAGAATCTTTGTTAATTATCTGATTTATATTCAGGACAAGTTTTGTTTTTTAATGGATACAAGGGGTTGCTTTGGGAATTCCATTTATAGATCTTAGCAAAGTAACTACATTCTTTTTGCTCCCTAAATTGATGACTTTCTTTTTCTTTGAACTAACATTGCAATTCTTAAATCAAGAACCCAAAATTTCCAAAATCAATTTCTTTTTCAGATTTGTTTTTCTCAATATGCTAAAATCATTAAGGAGTATCCTTGTAACAGATGATTACAATTATAATCTCACACTTGAGTAGCGTTTTAAATAATATATGTAAAGCATATATAGCTCAGTACTCTTCTGCTCTTTAATTCTCCCTCCTGGCCTTTACCTAATCAGATCAGGATATTTATATGAGGTAGGCTGTTGGCCCAAGATAAGTGATAATATGTTAAATATTAACTTCACAGAGAAATTCATCTTAAGTTTGTCTCTATTTGCAGAGTGACCAAAATTGTTGGCTATTATTCAAAATACAATAAGCGCTGGCTATTATAAGCCGTACTTTCTAGGAACCCTAGTCAAACTTGAAAGCAAGTATTGACTTCAATGTATGTAATGGTTCTGTAAGTTTAAGTGCTATCTGAATGTGTTAAGGAAGTTCAAGGTACATTATTTTCAAAGCGTGTTGGCTAGAATTACACCATGCCCTCACAGGAGAGTGGCAGGAACTATTCAATTTCCATCAGGTCACTGGAAACCTGTGCAAGGGGGTCTCCTATTTCAAAGCCCTCTAGGAAAATAATCCCATAGTCTAGGATTTGACACTCCTGGCCTCATGTATTTGCAAATTTCCTCCTTCGGGAGTGTAGCCTCCTCTGCAGCAGGTCCTCCGTGTGTATGTGAGAAACTGGACAAGCGTTTAAATTAGTACACCTGGAAGACTGTCATGTGAGAGAGAAAATCTAATGATTTGAAATGTAGGAAGTTGATTAACTTGGAGGGGCTATAGTGAAGTATCCAGTAGGGTTTAGTGCAGGGGTGGGATATAGGGGGTCTGTGAGCATGTATAGGAAAAAAAGGCTTTATTTTCACTGACCTCCAACTGAAATTTAGCATTTCCTTCCATTATGAACACCAGCAACAAACCACAGTAGCTTCAGCAGTCCTTGTACCTGTCACCGAAATTTTCATGCCACATTATGATTGTTGCAGATATCCTAAAATGTAATTTACACTCATCACTATCTTGGGTAGTTATTAGATCACTGCTAGATCTTGCAATTTTAAAGTGTTAATAAAAGGACACATGTATTATTATAGCACCAGTTTGTTTTTTAGTATTTTGATAATTGTATTTCAATATAACTGGTTTCCTTTGTAACTCTATATATTTTATTTTATGCATTCAATAATGCTATTCTGAGAAGTCTGTAAGCTTCACCAGACTGCCAAAGAGGTCCAGAGGATTAGAAGCCTAGATTTTTAGTGATTTCCTAAAGATGCCCTTCCGTCATCCCGCCAACTTTCTCAGCGTTACAAAACATCATATATTTTTCTTTCTTAGTTTCCAAGCCAGCACCTTATTGGGAAGGAACAGCTGTGATAAATGGAGAATTTAAGGAGCTCAAGTTAACTGATTATCGTGGGAAATACCTGGTTTTTTTCTTCTACCCACTTGATTTGTAAGTAATACATGTACATAGCAGCTAGTAAAACCTCAGTCATTATCAATCATTATTCAAGAACATCAATAGTTAGGAATTATTTTATTTAGCTCTTGGTTCTTAAAAGGCAAGCTGAGATGAAGAATTTTTTTCAAGAAGGTAACATCTACCATATATTTCAGAATCATAACCCATTGACCCCAATACTTTATACTTCTATCTATATGACTGTTATCATAATGTAATCATTAGAGAAAAGCTATAATTATTTTCATTAAGCTGTATCTACTAAGGCAAGAAAATGGACTGATGATATTTTAGAAACCATTTAAAAGCAAGACTTATGCCACAAATCTGTTTACTGTATCTCTATTAACTAGAAAATTAATAATTTAATTAATAATTATTGTTTATTTAAAAATAATTAAAATTAATCACCTTTGCTCTGGTGATACCATTTAACTGTGGTTTTACTATTCTTTGCTGCATCTGTTGCTTTCCTGCAATTTCAACGTTTTCCTGAAAATATTGCATATGCTTAAGGAATAATGCTTATTAATATAAATTATAGTTAGGGGGCGGTTTCTCTTCCTTTAACTCTGTGACAGTCAACACTTTTGTAGATAGTCAAAAAGTTGACTCAAAAGTAAATACTCTTGCAGCTTTAGTCACGTCGAGGATTTAATTTTATTTTGAGTGTTTTTCAAATTCCATGAAAGTGAAAAGATACCAAAAAGAGAGTTATTCTAACTTTTATCTTTTTCTATTTGAATATATTTTTTTGTTACAAAAAGTAAGTAGAAGATTTTTCTATCTTTGCCACTGGATATTAAGATCCTTTTTCCATTAGGTCTTATCTAGAACTATGTAAATAAAACTTAAACTTGCAGAGAGGATATACTTAAGCTCATCTCTATAGGTTGTCTCTAGACCAGGGGTCAGCAAACTTTTTCTGTACAGGGCCAGATGGTAAATATTTTTAGGCTTATGGTGATTTCTATTGCAGCTACTTAACTTTGCCACTGTAACACAAAACAGCCATAGGCAATACATAAACAAATGGGTATTGTTGTGTTCTATTGAAAGTTTATTTACAAAAAATAAGATAGGCTAGAGTTGGCCTGTGGACTGAAATTTGCTGACCCCTACTCTAATCCAAATAGGAAGAATTCTTATAAAAATTAGAACATTGAGACTAAAACAAGTCATGAATCTGCATAATACACAGTCTTTTAAATTGGTAAGAACTTCCTTCTTTCTAATCAACTTGTACTGTGACTTGACCACCTAAAATGTGTAATATAATAATTTCTAATAGAAACCTGAAGTAGAAATTTTAATAGATAAAAAATGATAGACCTTCTAAATTCATATTGCTATAAAACCAAAAAGTTAACACATGTTAAATACGTATAACAATAAACCTGAATTTTGAAATTAGTCTAACATGGCAGACAAATATCCTCTGTTTCGCCAGTGTTATTTAAAACTCCATAATGAATAAGACATATCTAATTAGAACATGATGTTAGCAATGGTCTTCTGGGGCAGGGAGCTAAGATAGCTTCTTTCTATTGTTTCCATGTAATTCCAGACTGGGCCTGGTTAGAGGGAAAGGATTCTGTGGCATTTGCCACAGTCTGCAAGGGAGAAAGTCACAGCCATAACCCTTCACTTTTCTGCCGGAACTTTTTCTCTGTCTTAGTAACAAATTGAGCAAATGTGTCCCTTGGTAGCATTTCTCGGGACAATAGGAAGGAAAGCAAGGGCTGACCATTCATACCTTTTTGGAAAATATTAAAAATACATATCATAGCCCAGGTTTCCAGGGACGTAATCTAGATTAGAACTGTATGCCTCTGTTTGGCAGTCGTCCACTTGAACAACTGAAATATTTGAGAAGCCTATGTTGGGCTGTGGTAGGAACTGGTCCCCTAAGCCTACATTTTTCTAACTTTCTTGACTATGACACACAGTAGGCAATACATTTGTCATTGCCACCCAATGCACTTACACATGCGTACAGGGTAACATTGAGTCTGTATGCACCAGTACAGCCATACTAGTTAAAATACTGAAAAACTTCCATGGTATGGGAAATAGCCACTTTCCCAACCCCCTCCCCAAGCTGCTTCTCCCATCTAGGACCTTTCAGAAACGTCCAGAGCTTGAGAGAACTTTGAGTTAAGGCTGTTAAATAGTTTTAATTTCACTCCACACACACACATATATATATGCACTTGTATATACATATATATGTTTCATAACTTAGCCTTATTATGTATGATGTATTCTCATATTTTCTATTTCACTTCTTTAAAATGTTGGTTGGAACTCAGGAATTGGCTTAAGGAGTTCCTACCATGGTTTGAAAAACACCACTCTAAGGTAATACTCTCTGAACATGCCCTTCCGACAACAAGACCGGGAGACAAGGTAGAAGAGGAACTTATCAAGAAAGGGAGGGGGTGGGAGAGCATTTTCTCATCTCCAAAATAGGGATAAGATGCATCTAGCTCGTAGAGTTGGTATAGGAATGTAAGAAAAAATAGTGAAATGATGTAAAGTTTGTATAGATCCTTTGGAAGCTGTAAAGCATTACATAAAGTATTACTGAATAAAAGCTAATAAAGTAGGGGGAGGTGCTGCCATAAGAAAGAAGGGAACATTGGTTGACCACTGATCCATTAAGTTATAAAAATAAAGTTTATTGAGATATAATTTGGAACTCTGTATGTTTTTTTTAATTAAATGATATTTGACCAAATGACAGTCTTTTAGACTACACCATCTCGAGAAGTTTCATATATAAAATTGTTCTTAATGTGCATTTTTATATACTAAAGGTGTTCGTAAAAACTAAGTCATTTGAACTTCAGGTCTATGTGTATTTTGAAAATACTGATTTTTTGTTTTTTAACTTTCAGCACTTTTGTGTGTCCAACTGAAATTATCGCCTTTGGTGATAGAATTGAAGAATTCAGATCTATAAATACTGAAGTGGTAGCATGCTCTGTTGATTCACAGTTTACCCATTTGGCCTGGTCAGTATCTTACACCTACATTTGTAGGGAAAAGAATGGATTTACTGTTAAATTATGGGCAGACAAGTCTTTAACATGATAGGAATATAGTTATTTATCAGATAATTCGTGAATAGATTTTTCTGAGAGCTGCTGGTTCAATGAAATTATGGTAAAAATGCTTAAGGATTTCATTAAACATTTCAAAATTTGAAAAGAAAAAGTTAAATGCAAAAGATGTAATATCCATAGCAAAAAACTACTGAGTTGTATGGTTACTTTATTATGATAAATTGGGAAACCATAATCTGGAGAAAAAAATCTTTAAAATACCATTTCTGTGTTACACAATTGTCTAGTGTTAAGTCAAATTCAAAATAGCTTTTGTAATTACTTTTCAAGAAGCAATGATGTTTTAAATTAATTTTTGAAATCATATAGAATTTATATAATTATATAAAAATTTATTTAAAAATTTAAAAAAAGTATTAAACATGAAAAGATGTTCCATGTAATTAATTGCAAAGAATTGCAAATTAAAATGATGAGATGCCATTTTTTCCCTGTCTGATTGGCCAAGATTTCAAATATTGAAAAATTTCATCCAGTCTTGACAAAGGTGGGAAGAAATGGCACTCTCACGCACACAGTTGGTTCAGCATTTCTGGAGAGCAGTTAGGCAACATGTTTCTAAATTTGAAATGTACATGTTGCTATGAGTTTTTGTGCACAAAATTTTATGCACAATAAAGATTGTTCAGAATTATTTTGGTTTTAAAACTTGTCAAGGCAAATAATCAATAGTCAATCTATAGATTAGAACAATAAAGTGATGTTTATCTGAGCCAAGTTGAGGACAAGCCCGGAAGAGCAGTCTCCATCAGGGAAGAAAGCACTCTGGAGAAGCGTGGTTTATAACGTGGATATATACCACTTCAGAACAAAGAACACACATCAAGCATGACAGGAATACAATTTTTTTTTCAAAGTCACAAGGAGATGTTTTGCTGCAGTTTAGCATGTACACAGCTGGTCAACTTGACCTGGGTTTTCTGGGAAGAAAAGCTTATCTTCCAAGAAGTACTGGTATTGGCATCAGAGGAAGGGAGACACTCATCCCTATCTTTAACAAGTGCATTCCTTGCTTTGGGAAAAGCAGATGTCTACTGCATGTTCGGTGGGCCGTAAGTCAGGCTGCTCTGGGAAAAACAAGTTTTAGGCCGAATCAGGTTTAATCCAGAATGGCTTCCCCATAGACTTCAATATGTGAAAACTTCTTCTTATTCTTACTATTTTCATCAAACGTAATATTCAATTCACTAAAGTAGCAAATTCAAAACAAGTTTTTCTCCATTTACAATTATTAATTGGTTCAGGAGCTACAATTTAAACTTAATTTACATTCACTTAAGTAACTAGTTCTTTTAAGTATTTGAAAGTGTAGTTATATATTTAATATATTTGATTTCCTTTAAATATCTCAATTTTCAGACAAACCTTCCCAAGAACTTAAGTAATTCTTGCAAATACAATAAACAAATAGGGTGTCTTAAGTCCTTTTAAAATGTTTCTTTACTATTTATAAACTGAGTAAAATTTCAAATTATACATTTTGAATGGAATCACAAAGTGAATCTGTTATTCTAATATGCCAAATTCTCTTAAACATTATAAATAATATACATATACTGATTATTTCTTAATATAAAAATATTAAAACTATGGGTTTAATTTGCTTCATCATTTCTAAAGTAATTCTAAATCTTTGTAGGATTAAAATACAAATCCACTAAGGAAAAAGTTATGTCATCCCAAATAATTTGGGATTCCTTTCCCAAGGAATTTTTGGGGATACATTCTCAGCTGGATAGGTCTCATATTAACCAGAGATTTCTACTTGAATGTCAAAAGACATCTGCAGACATCTGGAGCAGTATTTCCCTGTTTTTTAGCTGCTGTCAGTCCCCTCCCATTAGGGCCCCAGCCCACATCCCCAGGTTTCAAGTTACAGAATACTTAAATATGAAGACTGATGAGTCTGAGATTATAACTTACTTCCTTCACTGCTTCAAATGGACTTTGCATTTCTTTGTCTCTCAGAACATTAAAATGTCATCCAGTTGTATTCTGCCTATCTCTCAAGCCTTTTTCTTGTGATCACCATTCTAAGGTTATGCTTGTAACAGGGCATATCCTTTGATCCATCAATTCCCCTTCTAGGAATTAATCAGACAAGTGCATAAAGTTGAGAATGCAAAGATGTTTCCAGCAGTGTTTATAAAAGCAAAAAAAAATGGAAACAGTTTAAATGTCTATCACTAGAGATTAGTAAAATATAGTATGTCCATACATTAAAAATACGATGTGTATCTCTATATTTACACATTACACACATTGTGTGTTCATTCATTTTGTGTGCATGTGCAGAGAAAAAGCTGTTTTGATATCTGCCACTTAACTCTGAAGGTAAATGTTCTGTTTGTTACAGGATTAATACCCCTCGAAGACAGGGAGGACTTGGGCCAATAAGGATTCCACTTCTTTCAGATTTGACCCATCAGATCTCAAAGGACTATGGCGTATATCTGGAAGACTCAGGCCACACTCTTAGGTACCTTTCAGTAGTTTTACATTATGACAAATCCAAATATATGTGTAATCCTCCTTGAAATGGAGTTAGAAGATAGAAAGTTTGATCAAGAAATATTTGCTCTATTTGCAAAAATGTTATAGATACTATTTGAAATAATTGGGGAGTGCTTTACTTAAACTATGGGCGTGTCACAGACTGTTAGAGCTGGAAGATTATTTAGAGGTCTTTGACCAACTCTGTCATTTTACACCTAAACAGATTCATAGAGTTCATGAACTTAGGCAAAGTTATATAATTAGTTAATTGCAGAGCCAGACTTGAACCCAGGTCCCCAAACTCCTTGTCCATTTCTTTCTTCTCTTTTCCAAACTGACTCCAGAAATGGTTTTTCTAAATACAAGTGTCATCGTATTTAGCAAACCTGTGTCTTTGGAGTTGGAAAAATTAAGGGAATAATCAGCTTTATTGAGATATAATTCACATACCATACGACTCACCCATTTAAAGTATACAATTCAGTGATTTTTAGTATATTCACAGAGTTATGCAACCATCACCACAATCAATTTTAGAAAAGTTTCATTACTCAAAAAAAGAAACACCATACCCATTAGCAGTCACTCCCCATTTCCCCCTATTCCCCTCCCCTGGCCCTAAGTAACCACTCATCTACTTTCTGTTTTTATAGTTGCCTATTCTGGACATTTCATATAAATGGAATCCTACAATATGTGCTCTTTTCTGACTAGCCTCTTTCACTTAGCATGATATTTTCAAGGTTCATCCATTATTGTATCATGTACACTACCAATAGTTTCTCTTTTTTTTTGTACTTGTCAAGTCTTTAATGTTTTCTACTTCCATAGAGTTTACTACTAAGTTAATTCGCAAAGAACAAATATGCCACTAAAAAGATCAAGGCAATCTTAAAATTTGTAATTGTTTGAACATTAACCAAGTAAAATTATCTAATATTAGCTATTTTATGTGATCTGAACCAATAGTTTGTTTTTTAAATTATTTTTTATTTTCATCAAAGTAGTACATGCACATAGGTTTTAAAAGTCAGATTGTCTTAAGCAACAGTCCCCTCCCGGCCCCCAGCCCTCCTCCTTGGAGGAAGCTACTTTCAACTCTTTAGCTACGGCTTTCACTATTTATCTCCATATTTCTAAAGAAGGTCTTATGCTTTGCCTGGATTTATCAATTTTGACGTTATTCATAATGGTAAATAAGACTTTATCTTTCTTATGCCATCCCCAAATTTATTCTCCCAGTATACTATGTCACAATTTTGGATTAAGTTAATAGTTCATGTTTATATTATATAAATATTGTTTGCTTTTAAGCTCTTAAGTGTAGTGTGCTAAGAATTACATTCCCTATCTGGTAAACTTTTTGATTTTCTTGTAGCTAACAAACTACACTTTTTTCATTCCCTTAGTTTTCTATATATCCATCAGTAATTCTTTCTAAACCCCCCAGCTGAACTATAACCTTCTAAGTACTGCATTTTTCCTCTGTCAATTATCTTTTCTGGAATCTTCCATCTTCCTATTTCAGATCAGACCAGCCACTCTCTAAGTTGACTATGTAGCTGTTATCCTAGCACTTTACGCACCAGAATCCTGGGACTTGCCTTCACTTCTCCTCTGTTAGATGCCTAATTCTCTGGCTCCCATGCCTGCCTTCTCTGTTTAATCCCTTGTTTTGGTGATGCACATCCTCACAGCTTTCTAATAAAAGGTCACTGGAAGGTAAAATGCTTGAGGCCCTCCCTGTCTGAAAATGTTTTATCTTGCTCTCGTGCTTGATTAATAATCTGGCTGAGTATCGAATTCTAGATTGAAAGGCATTTTCCTGCAGACATTTGAAAGCATTGCCCTCCTACCTTTAGCTGCTGGGGTTGATATTGAGATTTCTGTTGCCATTTTAATTTCTGATTTTTTTGTAAGAATGACCTGTCTCTTCTTATATTACACCAAGTATGGCAAATGTATTAGTCTCAAAGTCTACCAAAGAAGCAGTTCACAAAACCAAAACAGAAAACAGAAGCTAGAACTTGCTACCAAAGAAAAGGCAGATTTCTTTTTGTGGCTGTGTGTTGCTATGATATATGTGATAGAGGCAAGCTCATAATTCCAGATCATGCTCGCTTACTTCAAAGCAGATCTGATCGCCACCGACAAACTGTAAAAGTAGCTGCATGAAAGAACACCCAGATGAAGTAATTAACAGTTTTGCCCAAGTTTGGCTAAGGTGACCTTGTCCAAGGAGAGGGAGCCCTAGTTGATTCAGACTCAAGTTGCTCATTCAAAAAATGTATTCTAAGATAAGCAGAAACATTTTAGTAATGTTTAGTACAATTATGAAACAAGATTTCATGTAACAGGTGTGAAATTCCATGTATTTCTACTAAAAATATATCTCATTATTATTTATAATACTTGTATACAAAGCAATTAGCCCCAGTACCTGAGGTCTTTTTCTAATCCAAAGTAAGGATTGGGTTGAAATCCATATTGACTTAAATAGACAATAAAGTCCTTTGGAAATGTTCATCTGTAGTCTACTTTAACTTTGCAATGCCACCTCTATCTCAATAGCAGATCTTTTAGGTCAAACTACTTCATTATTCCTCAGTCCATAGAAGTGAATCAGACATACAGAGATTTAGAGGGAAAGGTAGCTTCACTTACATTGGTGACTTCATCTTTTTTCTACCACTGACAAAGGAAATACAAACAATTCTCAACAGCCAGTGATAAGAAAAATGGATCACTCCTTCACCCAGAAAAAAGCTTTGCTATGTAGTTTCATCATTTCATTTACAGTACCATAAAATCCCAAACTTAACTACACGTGAAGATAGAACTGTATATACTACAGTACATTTCATAGCCAAAAACAAATTTTTAAAGCTATTATTTAACAGTGATAATCCCAAATTATACGGTAGATGTGTAGGTATGGGGGTGTGTGCGCGCATGTGTGTGTATCAGTCAAGTAGGTAGGTAGTGTGGTGTGAATGGTACAAGGATTCACATTAATATTTGTCTTAACGGAGATGAAATAGCCTCACCTCTACTACTCTTGTGTTTTACAGAGGTCTCTTCATTATTGATGACAAAGGAATCCTAAGACAGATTACTCTGAATGACCTTCCTGTGGGGAGATCGGTAGATGAGACACTACGTTTGGTTCAAGCATTCCAGTACACCGACAAACATGGAGAAGGTAGCCTTTCCTTCCAAACTGCAGAGCCTTTTGATTTTTTAGTTTGAGAGAGAGCAGCATAATTAGTTTGGTTTCTTATCCTAAAAGTAATTTGGATGGTGCCAGAGTCTTCTGATTGATTGTTTTCAAATTATTAGCAGATCTTTTTAGCAGGTCAAATTATTATTTAAAGTGCTTTTAACAAAATATCACTAATATATTCTACTTACTGAATAAGATGCAAAAATATTCATTATTTGCATAGTCTTTTTGGATAAGCTCAAAGTGAAAAGTTTCTGCTACTGCAATTTTTCAAATTATGTTTCTGTAAACTTAAAATGTGCCAATCTGGCAATATTTAATAATGTAGGTTTTATTTGCATGTTTGCATTATTTGATTTAGCTTTTTTCCTCAAGGTTATTCAGTATCACCCTAGTAATGTATCAGTTCATCCTTTCATTCCAAGTTTTTGCAGTAGCTAAATGGAAAAGGTCAGACTTTGCTAAAGTACAACATATGTTATATATTCCTTTCAAAAGTGTAACTCAGTGCCTGGGTCAGGGTGCATTCTAAATCAAGGGGGAGTCCTATTTTCCAAATAATTTGAAAGTCTCTTTTGACAAACAGCAAACCATAGTATCAGTGCAAGATACTATAGGAAACAGCTGATTAGCTTAGTGAAAGTTTACGTAAATTCAGAGAAATTTTTGCTGTCCCCATACCTTTCAGTTCACCAGATTCCCAAACATTCCAACTATATTAGAGGAACGCTCGATTTGGTTTCTTATATTGCAAATGTAACTAAATATAACTGGCAAAAATGGACATAGATTAGCTGCCTGCTGATCAGCTCCATGACTAAAATTCCTTGGGGAGAGCAGACACGCTAACAGAAGTCAAGTGTTCAGTGGCCCAGAAGTGTTCTCATTAATATAGGCTCGATTTTCAGTTTCATTTAGAAAAAGAAAAGCCAAGAGTTGCTGAAGAGAACTGAACTCTGTTTTTAAACTGTCTTTTGCTAATTTTTGTTCCTTTCAGTCTGCCCTGCTGGCTGGAAACCTGGTAGTGAAACAGTAAGTCAAATTGATTTTTCTGTTAAGGGGATAGCTGGGGCCAAAAAAAAAATACTAACCTTAGGATAATCTTTCCTTGTAATAGAACTGTCTTCGTTTTGTAAATGAAGTAACTGTTGATAGGCAGAAATCATAAGCATACAGGCATTTTTTGGACTGTAGGGAGAGTAGCTGAAACTGGAGAAAGCAGAATATGGGGCTTAATGCTGTGAATTTTAAAGCCAAGTATCCAGAGAAATATACCAATAAAAAAAGGGAGTGGGAACAGTGGAGACTTGGTAGAATAAATTCAGAGGTCTCAGCGATCATCTATGGAATTTCTTCCTATATTGTAGGCAAAGAAAACAGTCAGAAGCAGAATCTTTCTGTGTATAGTAAAAAGCTTTTGAGGCGCTGGCCCCGTGGCCAAGTGGTTAAGTTTGCACACTCTGCTTCGGTGGCCCAGGGATCACCAGTTCAGATCCTGGGCACGGAGCTACACACCACTCATCAAGCCATGCTGTGGCAGCATCCCACATAAAAGCACTAGAACGACCTACAACTAGGATATACAACTATGTACTGGGGCCTTGGGGAGAAAACAAAAAGAGGAAGATTGGCGACAGATGTTAGCTCAAGGCCAGTCTTCCTCAACAACAAAAAAAAAGCTTTTGAGAAAATCTGGCTTAATTAACATTGAAGCTAATGATTCTCTCTGTCATTTGAAGAAAGAAAAGATTGAAACAGGTACATTCTTTCATTTATGGAGGCTGTATAACTTATAGACAATCCTTAAAGTAGTCTCTGGCCAAAATACAATTTGGAAACTTGCTTGAACCTTTTTTAAATAACATGTTTATCTTCTAAAAATCAAGAGTTTTACACAAACTGTAGTTAGGAAATGAAAAATACTAAAGCGTCAGAAGAAGAAATCATTATCTTAGAATAAAAGAAAAATATAGATTCCTAAGACTTTCTTCCTTAGCAAACCAAAAAAAAAGTGCCATTAGCCATAGACAATGAGAGGTAGAAATTCACTCTCTACACTCACTCAGGTCAGATAAAGTAACGTATCACTGGTTTTGAACCAGTTTTTGATGGATTTTCAAAACAGCTTTGCCTTTGCGGGTCAAAGTTAATGTTAAAATACCACCTTACTCACCTCTACGTGGATCTGATGGACCTCAGAAGGGATTTGAAGTTAGACATTCAAGGTACTTTGAGCACTAGGTACTTTAAATTATAAATTAGTCATTATGTTGGTTTACAGTTACTGATTGTGAGGCTTACAGATAGAAATATGAATCAGAAGCTGCAGGCATCACCTGAGAGAAGCCTTAGAAAGCATTTCTGGAGAGGTCTTCAAGGTAGGTGGCACTTCCCCCTGGAGCCAGAGCAGGACCAGCAGTGACTAATGAATAGCATCGCCCTCAGTCACAGGCCTGTGCTAAGAGATCAGCAAGAGCTCCCAAGAAATAAAGGCTAACTACGAAGGGTATTATAGGATGAGTAGCTTACATTTCAGAAAACATGTTGAATATCCACTTGATTAACCTTTGGGGGGCCACAAACCCCTTTGAGAGTCTGATGAAAACCTTGGATTCTCCCTCCATAAAAATGCACATGCGCTATCACATGCTGTGTTTGGGCATTCTTTTTTTTATTCCCAGCTTTATTGAGGTATAATTGACAAACAGAATTGCATATATTTAAGGAGTGCACTGTGATGATTTGACATATGTATACACTGTGAAATGATTACCACAGTCAGATTAACGAATCCATCACCTCACATAGTTACCTTTTTGTGTGTGTGGTGAGAAGGCTTAACATCTACTCTTTTAGCAAATTTCAAGTATACAAAAGAGCATTATTAACCACAGTCACCATGCTGTACATTAGATTCCCAGAACTTAACTCATCTGAAAACTGAAGGCTTGTACCCTTTGACCAGCGTCTCTCCATTTCCCCCACCCTCAGCCCCTGGCAGCCACCATTCTACTCTCTGTTTCTATGGGTGTTCTTTCAACAGACATTTCTTGAGCACCTGATATATGGCAACTATTAGGATAGCCAGGCGGTATTTATTAGTGAACACTATAGCCAAGGTCCCGGCCTTAAAGTCACATTCTCATTCTAATTTTAGATTGTGGCAAATGCTTTTAGAAACAGGTTGATGGGATAGTGCCTGGGGTGGGCATAAAGCGGTCAGAAAAGACTTCTAAGATGGCATTTGAGTTGAAACGTGAGTGAAGAGAGGGAGCCCGTCATGCATAGAGCAGTGAAGAAAGAGCAGGACAGAGGCCCCGAGGCCAGAACCAGCTTAGCATGTTCGAGGAACAGAAAGGGCTTCAGTGCGGCGGGAACAAAGGGAGCGACGAGGGATGGGATAGGGAGGCCAGTGTCGCATGGCGTGGAGAAGTGGACTGCAGTGCACTGACTGAGCCATGTGGAGTCATTAGTGACCATAGTGAGGGCAGGGGCTTGCCTGGAGTGCTCTGAGGAGGAGGGCGGGGCGGGATGAGGAGGAGATGGAGTATGAACAACTGGTTCCAGAAATACACCTGTGAAGGGGAGAAGGAAAGAGGAGTTAGAGAGGGGAGATGTCGGGTCAGAAAAGGCTTTGTAGTCGTGCTTCTTTGAAGACAGATGAAGTTTTCATCTCCGTCTCCGTCCATTCTCTCCTGTGTATTGCACAGGCCTCCCTGCCCTCGGCTTCTCTCCTCTCCACTGCATGCCATTCTCCAAACCAGAACCTTTTGGAAGCTCTCCAGTACTCACAGGACAAAGGCCAGATACTTGGGCACAGCCTTCAAGCCTTTGCATTCTTTGTTCCCACCAGCCTCTCCTGGGCCATCTTCCCCATGATTCATGCACGCCGCTGTGCTCCCACCAAATCACGACTTATTTTTCCCCAAAATAAGCCCTGCTTTTTCATACCTTTGTGCCTTTGCTCAGGTGCCTATTCTTTCTATAGCCTAGAATACCTGTCCCCTTCTCTAATTCTGCTCATCTTTCAAGACCAACTGAGATGCCACCTCCACTCTGAGGCCTTCCCTGATGCCATCTTGGCCTCCATTGAGTCACACAGTCTGTGTCATACATGATCGTACTGTTCATTTGCGTCAAAAACAGTTATGTACACGGACATCCTCCCCACGTGTTTGTACGGCCTCACAGGCAGGGACTTTGGTAGTTATCCTTGTATCCCCACTGCCCAGCACACTATTGGCACATAGTACTTATTCCATAGTATTTGCAAATTGAATTTAAATGCAGAGAGATTATAAATTGGCAAAGACAGAATACTGCTTGAAGTGATGCCTGAAAAATTAGGTAACATTTATTTTATGCTGAAGAAAAATTCTGAAGAAAACATACAGAACTATCATAAGCTGATTACAGTAGGTTTTTTAATATATATATAGGGATAGATGTACTTTACCTATAACTGTGAAGTAACATAGTTAATGGGAGGTCAAATTATATTGGAAATTTCAAAAAACATCTCGTAGGTTTTTAAGGCTGTGATGCCCTAGGAGAGAGCATTTTTTCTTTCAGAGTATTTGTTCATTCACTAA
Organism: Equus caballus; assembly: GCF_041296265.1. Classification (NCBI taxonomy): domain Eukaryota; kingdom Metazoa; phylum Chordata; class Mammalia; order Perissodactyla; family Equidae; genus Equus; species Equus caballus. The sequence goes on from NC_091715.1 coordinate 18,695,061, forward strand.
ATAGTTACAGAAGGTAATACTTTAGGGCGTATCTGAGGGTTTTTTACTTTGCAGTTTGAGATTAGAAGGGTTGCATTCTGGACCTCCAAAAAATCCACTTGAACACACTGCCCCTCTATCAGGTTTTTGTGGCATGCCAACATTTCATCAGCAGATGATTTTAAAAATAGATTAACATCTGTAGCCATGCTCTCATAACGTGTTCGATTTAATTAGATCAAACCTGAAGATGCCATGAAAGCCTGGTGGCCAAGAGAAGAGCTGTAAGTAAATTTTGGGGTGCTTGAGTACAGATGTTAATTTATTAAATTATTTTCCTTTTGGGATAGCTGAGATTAGCAGGTAGGACAAATCCAGTTTTTCAAATATATATATGTGATATAATTTGGTACACAAAAATGATCTTTATCTTCTTTACTCAAGAGATAGGCAACTAATGTCAGACTACTAATGATGTATATCAGCTTTTAAAATGAATAATTTGGTTTTTTTAACAGATAATCCCAGATCCAGCTGGAAAACTGAAGTATTTCGATAAACTGAACTGAGAAATACTTCCTCAAGTTATGATGCTTGAAAGTTCTCAATAAAGTTCACCGTTTTATTACCATATTGTGTTACAGTAGTAATTTCTTGGAGAATGTAAAAATCCATGTCAAGGTCCAAAGATATTTAGTGTTCAAGTTAGACACTGATGCCAAAAGATAGGCAATTATTCTCTTTCTGAAATAAGAAATGTCAGATTGAATCAAACTAATGATAACAGTGACTAACATTTATGGAGCACATGCCATCTGCCAGGCGTTGTGTTAGGCAGCGTAGCTGCATTGTTCCATTTAATCCTCACAGCAACTCTTTGAGTTCTTTATTTAACTGAAGCTCAGATAAATTACTTACCCAAAGTCACAGAGCTGGCGAGCAAAGGTAGAATCAGACTCTGAACCCAGACAGGCTAATTCTAGTTTCTGGGCTCCTAACACTCCACTGTGGCTCCCCTCTCTGTGCCTTTGAGGGTGGCAGGAGAGAATAAGCTGTGAGCATAGTCACCTTCCATGGTATCTGGTACGGACAGCTGACCCCAGAGCTCACTGCTGTGTACAACATAAAGCCCTTTGGAGGGGCCGACCCCGTGGCCGAGTGGTTAAGTTCGCGTGCTCCGCTTGGGCAGCCCGAGGTTTCGCTGGTTTGGATCCTGGGCGCGGACATGGCACCCCTTGTCAGGCCACGCTGAGGTGGCGTCCCACACGCCACAACTAGAAGGACCCACAACTGAAAAAATATACAACTATGTACTGGGGGGACTTAGGGAGAAAAAGCAGAAAATAAAGGAAGATTGGCAACCGTTGTTAGCTCAGGTGCCAATCTTTAAAAAGAAAAATCCCTTTGGACTGCCTCCCTTTTTCTCTAAATTCACGTTTTCAACTTGTACCAAATTTATAAGTAACAACTTATATGTTTACATGTATTTTAACAGAAGTTGAATCCCTAAACGTATGTAGCTAGCTCTTCACAAATGACCATATATAAAGCTCAACTCCAGTGCTACTTCACCCCATTCACCGCCCCAATATGGCAGTGACTTTATTGTAATTATCTATAGACGAGCCATGTGGTTAAGGGATGTGGTACTCGAGAATTTGCCTCATTCTGTCTTCCATGCTAATCCTCTCTCATCACTTGCAAAAAGCCCCTAACCCTGGGGGAAGCCGTCACTTGAACTGGGGGCATTATTACTGGCCTCTTGGCTGGAACTCTGAGTTCTGTCATAAATGGCACATGATTAGCAACAGGCATTTGGACATGGACATAGGAATCCAACTGCAACTTAGATCCCTTTGCTACAGCAAAATAGGCTCCAAGTGCTAGCTTACAGTTGAAATTTTAGAGGCCAACCTATTAGTAAAGTTGAAGACTGCTAGTACTTTGATGTTCAAATAGGTTTTGATAATCTTGTCAATACTTCCAATACAATTGGAATCCTATTCTCAGATTTTCTCTTTCCAATCTGAGAAGTACAGATTTTTCACTCATGAATAAGCCTGTATCTTTTTGATATAGTTTCCATTCTTTGAAGCTTTTCTAGCCTGACGTTCATTTTAAGTATGTTTACAAGGAGGACAGCTATTTTTAGATCCATTCAAAAAACCCAGTCAATGTTTCATTCAACATTCCGCAACTATTGATCACATACTCTAAACACTTAGCAAAATCAGTAACCAAAGACAAATTTCTGCCCTCAAGGAGCTTAGTATTTGATTACTGAAGCAGGTGCTGATAGTATAGTAATTTCTAGGTACCTAAGAATAAGTGAAAATACATCCTGACTTATGACTGTCATATTAACTGGGTAATGTAAATAGCCTATGAATAAAAAATAGCATTAAATGTACTCCTTCTCAGTGCCTTTTATAAACTCTCCCTTCCAAATAGCTGACTTCTGAAAGTCCACAGGTCCAAAATTATAAGGGTGATCTCATGTGGCCATTTACAGAAGACTGGGAAAAGAGTGTTCATAAAGGAGAGCCCTCTGCCCCGCTGGAGAGGGCGGGCCCCAGGCCTGACTGGCTGCAGCTACAGGAGACCTATTCCCGTAACACGCTGACCTGCCATAATCTACAGCAGTGCTTCCCAATCGGGGACCATTTGCCCTCAAGGGACGTTGTAATGTCTGGAGATGTTTTGGTTGTCACAGCTGTGGGACTGCTACTGGCATCTAGTGGGCAGATCAACATCCTACAGTGCACAGGACAGCCCCCACAACAATGAATGATCTGGCCCAAGATGTCAGTAGTGGTGAGGTTGAGAAACCCTTCTCTACAGCTGGCTGCCAACAGATTAAGGAAAAGAGGGGACCAGTATAGTTCAGTAGCTGCCTGTGCAGCAGGACAGACTGTCACATGGCAGTAGGAGCTTATCCAAAATAATAGGTCAGGGGGGACTCGAAATTTCTATGAAATACACCACACAACGTCTTTTCCATGCACTAATATATACATAACATCTATAACTCCCTGCTTCTCTTCAAGTTTCCGATCGTCTGTTGAGTATTTCCCAGTTAAGCCTTGCCAGTGTTCTGAGCTTTTCAGTGATTGAGGTGGACTGCTCTTTCAGGGACTTTTTAGTCCTCAGAATCTCATGCAAGGAATCATCCCCTGCTCCCATCACGTCTATTAAAGGGAGTAGGCTGCACTGTAACACTGTAACACAAAGACCACGAGATGGCGCCAGGCACACCGAAATTCCACAGCGACCTGCCATGTCCTGAGGCCCACCCCACTTTCAGGCTAAACTAAAAGAGCAACAACTAACTCTCAAATGGTTTGGTTTTTCATTTTTTCTTTTTTACAAATCCAATTTAGAGAAAAAAAGATGAAAAACAACTTAAAAATTCAGACCAATTCAAAACTAAGTATAACTCAAATAGGCATCTTAACTTCTGCTGAGTACCCCTTCCATTAGTGACCATGACCCAGTTAGAAGTACGTTTTACATCGTGACCTAGGACGTATGTAAATGTGTGTGTGTGCCATGCACATGCATAACAAGTTGAACACAACTGACCAATACTATGCATGATGCATTCTGACCTTTAATTTTTGTAATGTTGGCCACAACCCCACTTAATTTCATGATCCACTAATGGGTCATGTCATAGTTGTAAATACATATTTATATACATATAATCTTTTCTTACAAATATATATGATATAAATACATAGATAAAATCAGGTACAATAAATGCCTGGTATATCAAAACTTTGTCATGTGTAATTCTCATTTTACTTCCATATGGTTTTGTTCATTTGCTTTAGCCATACTATTCCTTCTATTAAAGGTGCACAATTTCTGTGACACAAAAACCAAAATACCCTTACCCTTTCTTTGGTTACTATAATCTTTTCTCTGTGGTATTAATTTCTCAATGCCTTTGGCTTACTGAATGGTTTTCAGAAGGGCCTGTTTTATTCTGAGGCTCCATTTTTTTTTTTAGCATTCACATCTTAAATAAGACTTGATTTTTAAATTGATATGTAATATATTCATTAAAACATTTCACTAACTGAACAGCTGAATCAAGTGAAGGAATATAGGCCTAAATCAGGGGACTGTGGAATGAGAAAAGTGCCTCTGCTTTCATGGAGAAAGAAACAGAACCTTAAGAGATGAACCCCCCACCCTACCCTCTGAACCAGCTGGCTGCAGGCGTAGGCAAGACCTCACAGGTGTGGACATTCAGGTCAGGACTGCTTCTCCCACATCACACTGCCTGCCAGAAACCCACCTGCTGGACCAAAGGACCCCCAAATCCACCTCAGATTGATCTCCTTAGATCAAAATAATCTCATGACACAACAGTTTCATCTAGAAGCAATGTGATTAACCAACCCTTAAATCCTTTTTGAACTTGCCAAATCTCTATTTTTAATTCCTCTTTCCTGTTACCTATTTTATAGTAATTTTGTATTGCCAAGGGGTAGAAAACATTCACAAGTCAATTTAGAGGGTCAATCACAAATGTAGCAAAAGTTTTATTCTAAGAGAGAATTAAAACAAATGCCAAACATATTTCAGCCATTCTCATGTCTTATGGTTGAGACCCGACTGTATTCTGATACATATATATATATATAATCATTAGTTAATACTTTATCATAACAGCTGAGAAAATACGTATGGATTGTGGCAAAGGGCCAAGATTCTAGACCTAGTCCGGGTCTACTCCATCTATCTACAGTTACAGGGTGCGCTTTGGGAGGTTACTTTCCCTCTCTAAGCCTCACTTTCCTCATTTGCAAAATGTGGGTAATAATGGTACTGACCTCAAAGGGTGATTGTAAGGTTAAATGAGAAAATACATTTTGATGTCATTAGCCCAGTGCCTGACACCTAGTAAGAATCTGATATATGTTAGCTGTATATAAAAATTGTTCTATTTTGTGATGATGACATCTTGTAACTGACTTTCTGCCGAGTTTGTGCCACACTTCACTGACACACAAGTTGCGTGGGGTCCTATAACCAAATGGAGAATCCCTAGTTACTCCCAGTTGTTTTCATGTGAAAGCATCGATTGTGAGCTTGAGGCTCTTGCCCAGAAACAGAAATCGGTAACACAAACTTGTATTCTCCGTATGGAAATGGAGGCAAATCCTCCTGCTGCACTTCCTTTCGCCTCTCTCTTCTCATCTGTAAAGGGGCACAATGCTAAAATATTATTAGTCAGAATTTGTTGTAAAGTTAAACACCTTGTTACAAGCTAACAATTTATAAAACATCAGCGTGACAGCAAGCAATTATACTCCAAAGCAAGACTGCCAGCCCTTGCAAGCTGGAAGGGTCAGTCTGATCTAAAATGTCATCCTAAATTTGGATTTAAGAAACATAATACTAATATTTGATTCTTCATAGCAAAACAATTTACTCCTTGGACAGTATACTATACTGCCTGTTCATGTTACAGAATACAATATAGAGTATGATCCTAGCGTTGTAAAAGTTCTAAAAACTCCTGGTGTGTTCGATTGTTCATAGGTATTATGAACCCCAAAAAAAGGTCTCTGGTCAAATAAGTTTTACAAAAGCTAATACAATAAAGTTAAACAGGTGTTCTTCTGGGCCCTATTTTTCAGAGTCTTTTGTAAGCTGATACGCACTATAAAATACCAGAGGAGGGATGTCCTATGCAGTGTTTACCAATGTTATTTGTCGATAAAATGTTTGTGAAAGAGCATCTCACTAGCACTAGTGTCTGAGGAATTCACCCAGGAAAGAGAGCTGGACCCTTGGAATAACTCAGCCCCTTGCCATCCAGCCCTAGGCACCATCGCTTTTGGAAACTTTTTTCTTACCAGCGACCTCTCAATCATCCTGCTCATCTTTGACAACTTCCATGACACCACCGACCATTCCCTCCAAAAAAATGGCTTTGAGAGGCAGGAGGATGACATAATTGGGACCTGGGAATCTAGCCGGCTGCTCTTGGAGCCCTCGAGCCAACATTTAAGAAATCCAACCAGCCATCAGAGAGGCCTGGCCAACCCCCACCCACTCCAGCCACCCCAGCTGAGCTCCCAGCTGAACACAGCTGCCTGAGTGACTCCAGCCAATGCCACATGGAGCAGAACTTCCCAGGTGAGCCCCGCCATCCCACAAAACCAAATATGCCTTTAGAAAGAGAAAATATCTTTCTCTCTGCGCAAACTTATTGAAAAAAAAAATAAAATGAACTCCCTGGGGTGGAGGGGAGGACTTCAGTTCTTCGGGAATCAAGATCCTGGCTCTCTTCAAAGAGATGAGATAAAGCAGATCATATCATAGAGAATGCAGGTAGCAAAAGGAACATGTAGACAGAGTATTTGGCTTACCACAAGAAACAATCCACAGCGTCACATGGGCACACGACACAGTGCAAAGCATACTAGCGTGAACTCTTCTAAAGAAACCAATGAATGAACACACTCTCCTTGAAGACAGCCCATTGAAGAAATACCTAAGCAAAAGCTAAAAACTTGGTAATTAATGCCTCAAGTAAAACTGGCATATCTAAGCATGGACCATTCAATACAAAACCACGTCCAACCCACCTTAGGAAGTTCCATGCTAGACACGTAGCAGTGCTGGTACTGGATAAAAGTTCACTATTCCTTAAAGAGAGACAGAACACTAATTATCTAGAACTTACTATCCTCCATAGTTTGCTCCATCTCATCTTCTTAAAGTCCTGTATTAAAAATTAAAACCTCCAGTTCCTATTATGTAAAAACCTTTCTCAGTAGTTAGCAGGTTTTGAGTTAAGATTCTAATATCCAAAATTACTTGACCAGGTAATTCAAAAAGACAACAACCAATTTTTTAAGTTCAATCTCAGTAGAATTCAAAGAATGGCAATTAATGAATGTCGTTTTTCACCTATCAAAATGGCAAAGATGTTTTAAAAAGAAAAGGATAAAATCTGGCAAAGTTCAGAGAAACTGCTGATGAGTAAGTGAATGTGTGCAACTGTTCTGGAGAGTTATGTGATATACATACTCAAAGCCTTCAACATGTGCATACTATTTTGATCTAGATAACACTTCTCTACAATTTCCTAAGAAAATAATTTAAGGGTTAAATGTTTTAGCTATTTAGGATATTTACGGCAACACTGCTTGTAATAGCAAGAAAAGTTCTAGAAAAAGGTTCAGTGTGCAGCAATAAGTGGACAATGTATAATCTATACAACAGGATGCAGTAGGTCTGGTGTTAACTGAACTCTACTTAACACATTCAGACAACTCCCCAGGGCCCATCCCTTCCCGTTCACCACCTCAGGGACCCCACCGGGTTATAGGTAGATATGCAAAATGCTGTCGTGAAGGGCCAGAAGCTCGGGATGGAAGGAAGCACAGCGTGGGGGGACAAAGACTGAGGCGAGCGAGCTACTACAGTGCAGCACAGGCCGGACTCTGCGAGGCAAATGGCACGCCTCGAGAGTAGCTGTGTTTGTTCCCATGACTCTTTATGCCAGAAGTGCTTGTCCATATTAACTGTGATTTCAATAAATATTAAACTGATATGGTTTTTTTTAAAAAGCACTCAGCTAATTCTGAGGCAGAGCCTAGTTTGTGACTGCTGAAGGAGAATCCACACTAAAGACTGCTCCCTTCCTGGGAGCACCTTTGCAGAGATGACTTTTCTCTTCTATGCAGCCTGGTTTCGGTCTCTTCTGAACTTGATCAGCTTCCCGTCGCATAAAGGAAGAAACTGTGTCTTGGCTGCAGACTCCTGGGAATAATTCCCTTTGTGTTCCGAGGCGACACCGTGATATGGGGGATAGGCTCCCTTGCTATATTCCCAGAAAGCAGTACTGTGTACTGGTCAAGAGTACCCAGGCCCCACACTGCCTGGTTCCAAATCCCAGCACCACCATGTACTTGCTGTGGAATCTTGAGCAAGTTACTTAACTTCTCTGTGCTTCAGTTTCCTGAGTGACCTAACCCTATGAAGGGGTTACAGAACTTACCTCACAATGTTGGTAGAAAACATAAATAAGCTAATAGATGTCACGTGCTTAGGACAGTGCCTTCCTAGCCCGTGGCCAGTGCTCCACAGACGTAAGCAGCTGTTATTATCACTGTTGTTGTTTTTAACCAGATATACCCTGCCCAGCCCCTAGCAAGTGTGCTGACGAGCTCTCCGGCGAATGAAAGAATGAACCCGTGGTCCTGTGTGTCCTCATCTACATCATCTCCGAACACCCTCTTGGTATGGCTTTCGATCTAAGGCTTCCCACAGATCTCTCCAAATGCCCTATCTTTTGTCGAATCCCTTCACCCCAACCTTTCATCTACCCTCCCTGACAACAAAAGCCGGGAAGTAGAGGGAGGCAAAATACAAAGGAATCACGTAGGGCTGATGAGATTCAGACAACACAGGGGAAGTGCAGCGAAGGTCAGGCTTAAAGAACGCCCTCCAAATGCCTTGGCAGGAAACTGCGTATGTTGAGTTTTCCAAACGGATAAAAAGCATTCTGCACTAAATTCTTTGGCAGACAGGAGGCAACAAGGTAGGTTCACAATTTAAATGATTTTAAAAGTATTTATTATTTAATAACTTTCTCCTTCTGCCCCACCCACCTGGCCACTCTCTTGTGTTGCGTTTCTGATCATCCTAAAAGCTGAATATATTCTTCTCTATGGAGGATGAGAATAAACACGAAAACCGAAACACTTGGTCAGGCCTTCATCAGGACTAGGTCACTGTGGAGTGCTGGTCTTCAACAAGCGCGGTTTTCCTAGGGCTCCACAAGGAAGTCCTTTCTCAAGTTCACCGGTACACTCATGGAGTTGAAATGCCGCTGCCCATCTAAATACAACATGGACTCTGAAACACAAGAGAGAGAACCATGGAGAAACTCGCAGCAGCTTAGAGACTGTCATCCAAACACATGACCAAGGTGTGCGCAAAGTTCTCACATGAGTGGGCCTCAATTCCCGCCCCTTTCCTTCGGCTGGACCTTTCTGTGACCACCAGAGGCTGCATGCCGCTGGCACCAGACCTTGAGACAACAGCCAGGTGGGCAGAGCAGCAACAGCTGCCTGCAGCCCATGAGGCATCCTGGCCCTCAGGGCTGCAGAAGCTCAAAAGCACAATCTCCTAAAGACATGCTCTCGAGCTAACCACATCGGTGTACTTCCTACAACAATTTAAAAGGAGAAAAAGTTCTTTAAAAGTTCTTCCCTTCATTAGGGACAAGCAGATGCTGCTGCTTACCTCCATATGTTCTGGGGCAAACCAAGGGCACTTCTTTTTCCGACATGAACGTGAAATGAAAGACATTGGTGGTCGTATGCTCTTTATTCTGGAGAGAGGCCACTTCACTGTGTACTCTGACTTGAATGTAATTGCCCTGAGTAAAGCACACCTAAGAGATCACAGACACAGTAGTCAGTCGACTGCATTAGGAAGGGGGAAAAAGGTAGTCATAAGAGAAACAGTGACTTTAGAAATAAAAACTTCTCTTCTAGGCCCAAATGATAAAAAATTGTATTTCGTCTCTCACTGCACACCTACCTGCGAAGAAAGAAACAGCAGTGATCCAACCTCAACAGGCTTCTGAAACATGATATCATCCACTGCTACCACAAACGGTCGGGAGCCACTGTTGGGGAGAGGCAGAACGTGGGGTCACCTGCACAATTCAGATGACGTCTATTTTTTCCCTAACAATCAGCTGAAGCAGAGTTTAAATGATCAAATAATAAACCTAGAGAAGGGAGGAATAATCATACCAGTGAGGAATAGTAAGAGATGCCACGGTGACCACACCAGTGCCAAAATCACTGTATCTTTTCCGGTCTGCATATCATCACCTCCTTTTCTCAGGAGGTCTTTAATGTACTAACTTAGAAAGTCAGAGCAAGAGCCTTCACAATGAAGATCAAACCCAGCTGGCATCAGTGTGCTATTTATTTAAAACCACAGCATATTCCGCGACACAGCCAGACTGGTCCAAAATGTCTCATTCCGATGGGGCAGTATAAACTGCTTCTCAAAAGGTAAGACGACCTTAAATCTAACTCACCCAAAGTTACAAGCAGTCGCCCATCCAAGTTCATATGCTTTCCTCATGAGGAAACCGCCAAAGATCCGATTAAAAATGTTCCTCTCCTTTGGACATAAAACAGATATTAACAAATATCAGCTCATGGCCACCCTCATATACAGAACAAAGGAACTAACAATGCCATACAACACAGGTGAGTTTTAGGTGCGTCAAACCTTAGGTGAGGACCATGAATGCAAGTTATCCTATTGAGAAGATTTTTCACTCAATTATGATACCTGAGGGTGGCAAATTTCCAAGCTCTTCAGTTTTGAATTCTCCATCCACATTGCATTAGGAGGCAAAATTCGACTTCGAAAACTTATAGTCCTGCACAAATGGAGATTCAGTAAACCCTGTTAATGTCGCGGTGTCGCTGCTGACAAGTAAAACATTCACAAACAACTTCCACTATGTTCAGGCAGGTGTGGCTCTGGAAAAGGCCAAGGTTCAAATGCTTTCCGGACCTGGAATCTTACCATCCTAACTTACTTTGGATCCAGCGTGCTAAGAAACATCTCATGTATGGTCGTCCTCTCCTCAGCACTGGGAGCCATTTTCAGTAACGACGTGGAGCTGAAGGCAACCCTTCTCCCCTTGTTCACTGGAACACAGGACAACAAGCAGCTACGATCAGGAGGGTCACACTATAGCACTGGGTTCCTGACCTGGGCCGCCCTGGACCCTACAAAGGCAGTATTTCCAGATTTTAAAAGCCCCCTGGAAATTGTACATATATCCCAGAGAAGGCTGCCAAGGTCACAGCAAACGTCCAGGGATTCTTTGCTTCCAGCTGGAAATTGTATCGGCTCAGTGTGAGACCACTTCTAATCATCCCCACCTAGAGCCCTGACCAGCAGGTATTTCATTAGGAAACACTTCCCATTTCATTAAAAATGAGAAAACAATTACTTCACTTAATAACTATTGTCTGATCAATAAAATTGTTCAGAGTATGGACTCTGCAACAAAAAATAAGGTATTTTTAATTTCAATAAATTCTTGGCATGAGCAAGACACTTGACTGGTATGAGGAGTCCGCACATACTCTTAAAAAATCTCCTCTGCAGTACAGTTAATGTGCTTTTTAAATCATATCTTATTATAAACAAATTAATATACATTCTCCTTGTCTAAAGAGCTCTTCTTCCTCTGGGCTTTCAGGGATGAGCGGATTTACAAATGCAGGCCTAAAGAGAAGAAAAGAATACAGTTTACAATGTGCCCTTACCTTATAAAAATGGAAGATGAACAATTACCCACTAGTTTTAAAGTCTTTGCTGTTAGTTTTGGGTAATGCTTACTGACTGCTTCACACACAAACTCTGGAAGAATAAGGGGAGCCTTCTGGTGACAGACTTACCTGTACACTAGAAAGTTCACATTATAAAAAGGATGCTGCTGCTTGCCAAAATGTTTCATCTAATTCTAATAATGAGGAAACAGTCAAAAATAGGTTGTAGAACATTCTACAAGACAATTGGCCTGGACTCTTCAAAAATGTCATGTCTTAAAAGACAGAAAATGGCAGGGGGACTATTTTAAAGGAACATGATCACCGCATGCAATACGTGATCCTTAATTGGATCCTGACTCAGGGGAAAAGGCTATAAAGGATATTTTAGGAAGAACTGGCAAAGTTTGAATATGGATTGTATATTAGATAATATAATTGTATCACTGTTAAATTTCTTGGCTGTAATAAAAGCATTGAGGTTATGTAGGGGATTACCTTATTCTTAGGATATACATGCTGACCTGTTTAGGAGTGAAATCTCAAACTCACTTTCAAATGATTCAGGGAAAAAATACGTATATGTGTGTATTTATAGAGAGGTAGTAAGAGAATAAGGCTGGTGGTAAAATGTTAATTGGTGAATTCAGATGAAAGGTATATGGGTGTTCATTGTGTTACTCTACTTTTCTATAGGTGTCAAATTTTTCAAAATAAAAAACTGAGATAAAAGGGATAGTACTTCACTGTGGTAAAATCCAAAGGTTTGATGAAACAACAATAGAAACAAAAGAACTGAAATGGCAGCTTAGAAAATTGAAATGCATCAGCTGGGAGAGAAACTTCAAGTAATGCTCCCCACCCCCACCCCCGGGGCTGGAAAAGGAGCCCTAGGCCAGCCACTAGGAGCAGCAGGTCAGTTGGGGCTGGTGGGAAGAGCTCGAGGAGATGGGTATATTCTTTGCTCAGATCAGAGTTAGCTAGGTATTTTTTTATCTTAACTTCGTTTTCCAAGTCAGCTTTCCATGTAGCAGAAAAGATTTTTCATTGTAGACTTCTAACTCATTTCTTTTTTTTTTTTGGTGAGGAAGATTCACACTGAGCTAACATCCATTGCCAATCTTCCTCTTTTTTTGCTTGAGGAAGGCTAGCCCTGAGCTAACATCTGTGCCAATCTTCCTCTATTTTGTATGTGGGATGCCTCCACAGCATGGCTGATGAGTGGTGTAGGTCCACGCCCAGGATCCGAACCTGCAAACCCGGGCCACCAAAGCAGAGCATGTGGAACTTTAACCACTCGGCCACAGGCTGGCCCCCATAACTAAAATTTCTAATACAAATTAGACCTCCCATAGGCCTCTAGACTCTGTCCTGTATGAACAGCAGTCCTGTAACATTCCCTCCCACCCCACTTTCACAGTTAGACAGTTTTTCTCAGTTTGAATGCCTTGGGTCTAACTCTTGTTAGGAACCAAGAATTTAATTTAAGAGAAAAAAGATAAAGTATAAAGCCAAATAAGTTAAAGTCTGTATAGTTAAATCTGACTTGAAAATGACAGTAAAATTCATAAGGTTGTCTGTTTGCTTTATAACATACATGCTAGCTCTGTCCACTGAAAACACCTAGAAACAAGGACAAACTAGTAACAATGTACAGCTCTAGTGCCCAGATTTGGGTCTCTGAAGACAAGTTCCCTCTAAAAGGAACCCCAGGACTCCTTGCAGAAATGGCTGACTCAAGGCCTGGGGCAGAAATGTCTAAGATGTGCCCAAGACATTTTGTTGCTCCAGAGAGCAGGAAGGTATTAAAGACTAAAGGGGAAATATGTCAGAAGAGCTTATTACGGAAGCCAGCTTAAAAGAGCTCCCACTGACCAAAGACGGGAAACTCTGAGCATCAAGAATAACCATAGCTGCAATTTACTGAAATACGTGCACTATATTAAAATCCATGAATTCACAATGATACTTTTTTAAAAAGCCAAAAAAGTAGAAAAACCATGTCATCACTAGATAGTAACCCAACTTGTTATTCTGAAAATGTGTACATAAAGAGCAAGAATGAAACATTAATCCTGCCTTTCCTCTATAAACCAAACTGCCCTAATTGGTAAGGGAAAGCTCTTCTTTACAGAACTCTAGCTAACAAATATAGAAGGAATGACAGAATTTGAGAATCATTTTACACCTCCTAATGATGAGAGCAATGTTCAGCAATGGACATTAAAGCACTAGAGAAAGACTGATGGGGAACCAGCTATTTGCACGATGACAAAGTGTACTTTGGATACACCCTGCACTGTACTACACCCTGTAGATTATTGCTGATCATAAGAGGATAAACTGAACTTTACAATGGGAAGGTCAGTCTGTCACTACTTGAAGCCAAGCATCAATCTTAGCATCACTATGAGTGAGACGATCTATACCTCCCGATATGATGCAATATGAGACACGAGATACATAGACAGCATCATCTACAAAGTGCTCTCGGCCAATTATATTGAACCTGAATCTAATCAAGGCTTTAGATCTAACTTCAGCTGACAGAAAATACTAGGGATAGAGAAATTAAGTCAAAAAAAAATACCATGAGGATGCAATGAGACAAATCCAGAAAGTTGGACATTATATATAGAAGAACCTACCTGGTCTTTCAATGAGTTAATGATACGAAACAATAAGGGGGCAGTGGAGACACACAGCTATTCTGGATTAAAACAGCCTTAAGAGATCACACAACTCTGTGAAAACACTAAAAGCCATTACATTGTATACTTTCAATGGGTGAATTGTATGGTATGGGAATTATATATCAATAAAGCTATTAACAAAAAAAAACAGGCTTAAGTGGGGCCGTCCCAGGGCCAAGTGGTTAAGTTCGCGTGCTCCGCTTCGATGGCCCAGGGTTTTGCCAGTTCGGATCCTTGGGCATGGACATGGCACCGCTCATCAAGCCACGCTGAGACAGCGTCCCACATGCCACAACTAGAAAGACCCACAACTAAAAATATACAACTATGTACCCAGGGGCTTTGAGGAGAAAAAGGAAAAATAAAATCTTAAAAAAAAAAAAAAAAAACAGGCTTAAGAGACATAAAAATCAAATGTAATATGTGGACCTTGTTTGGATCCTGATTTGAACAAATCATTAAAACGATATTTGGGGAAAACTGAATGAACTATTAGAATCTATTAAAAACTTATTATTTTTGTTAGGCATGCTAATGGTAATGTAGTTATTTAAGAAAATATCCTCATTTTTAGAGAGATGCCTATATAAAGTATTTAGAGATGAAATGTCATTATGTCTGGGATTTGCTTTAAAACATTATAAAGAAAATGATATACTTAAAAAAACGATGAAGCAAATATGGCAAAAATGTTAAATCTCAAGTCTAGGGGATGGGTATATGAAAATTCATTATAGTCTTCTCTCCAGTGTTACGTATCTTTGAAATTTTTCAAAATAAGGAATTAGGAAAATACAGCAATTACCCTTTATTTTCAGAATCACGAGCCACCATTACAAATGTTGCATCCAAAACAGGACAAAATTCATTGCCATGTAACTAAAGAACAAAGGAAAGAAAACACAAATGTAAGAAATGCATTTATGGGAAGGCCTACTTCAATGCTAACAGATATCCTGCATGCTTTGAGAAAGGCTGAAATTAGAAAAAGAGAAGGGCATTCATTAACCACCATCTGCTGAGTTGCCCACCCTGAGTTGCCAGGCACAGAACTAGGCTCTGGGTGGAAATGGTAGCATGACCAAGGAGCCTGTGATCTAGCAGAGTAGAAAGACACTCAAATATCCAAATGGTGCACTGTGCAAGAAATGCTAGGACAGACACAAACTATAGGCTTTAGAGCTGTGCATGACTGGGACCCAAAGGCAAGGGTCACAAAGGGATCTTCTGCAGCATCATCATTTAACTGTCGGCATATGCAGAATTCTGGCTTTCTTCAGGCCTACCTGTCCTCATGATGGCCCATGTAGCCAGGTGGACCTCCAGTAGCTCTCACTGACATTAGTATTTTCAGGGAACTTTATTGTGCCAACTGCCAGCACATGTTTATGTCTCCTTAGTCAACCACAGGGGCTCCCAAGAAGGGATAAAATCAGTGATAATTCTGTGGATTAAGCTATATATTTACAAGGCACAAGCCTTTGAGGTTTTAAGGTGTTTATCCTCCCGAAGCCTGTACTTCCAGGAAAGTCATATCAAAGTCTTATCATAACCCGAAGGTATATTCAGTCCCCTTCTCAACAAACCTCATCACTAGTCTCCACCACTACTGCCTGCTCAGGCCCCATATCGCCTTCCCCCTCGACTTTCTCCTATTTTCTGGTCTAAGCCTGTTGGCACTGTATATAAAGTGCTCCACAACAGAGCCCAGATTCCTCTCTAGTTGCTCACCAAACACTCCCCTCAGACCTGCACCTTTTTCCCTAGCCACAGCTAACGACTTGGAGGTCCTGGAACATACTATGCTGTCGCACACCTCCCTCCACGCCTTTGTCTGATACCTTCCTCACAGCCCATTCCTCAAGACACTCTTCCCCTCCCTGCCCCACCGCTACACCCCAGGCGGAGCTCATCATTCCCTCCTTTGTTGGCCACCTAAATGGAAACAAAGTCCTCCCCCGACAGTGGTTCTCAATCTAGGAGTGGTGGCTACCACCCCAGTAGGGGGCATCTGGAAATGTGTAGGGATGGTTTTGGTTGTCCTATGACTTGGGTGACACTCCTAACACGAGCAGGGGTAACTAGGGAGCTAAATGCCTTGAAGGGCATGGGACAGTCTTGCAGAAAAAAGAATCTTCCCACATACAGCGCCAATAGTGTCCCTGTTGAGAAATACTGCATAATACTTAATATCGGATAATCATTTATTTACATGGCTGCCTCCCTATTATTGCACTGTGAGCTCCCTAAGGACAAATACCATTTTTATTCACATTTGTATCCCTAGCACTTAGCACAAAGACTGGAAGCTGGCAGATACCCGATCAATGACTGCCAATGAATGAACTGAGGCAGGTAACTATTGAGCACTACTAGAATGCAAACTCCAGAGAATGGAGCTTTCTCTGTGTTGCTCACTGCTGTATACCTAGCACAGAACAGGTACTCGATAAATAACTGCTAAGTTAAATGAGTTGATGGCAGGGGGCAAGCTAGGTGACTCACACCCAGATCCTATTATTGAGAAGCACATAGTCTAGTGGAGGAGAAAAGACATGCTTATATGCAGCTCTGTGGGACAGAAATCAGGTGCCAGTAGAGAGGGTCAGAGAACAGGTACTGAGGAAGGAGTCATGGGGAGGGAACAGGTACTATGAGATGGGAGGGTCAGGGAAGGATTCGAGCATGAACTGACCCAGAAGCACAGGTGGAATGTGGACATGCAGAGGCAGGGCACAAGGATTTCAGGCAAAGGAAAAAGGATAAGCAATGATACTCATCCACTGACTTAATGCTTAAATTATGGTTTATTATAATGAACATCAACTAGTGCCAAGCATCGGGAATGCAAAGATGAACAACTCCCTACTCTTGGGATGCTCAAAGTGCCCAGCGGTGAGCTCTAGGAAGGTATATAAATGGTAATGGGAGGAAATATAGTTGGAAAGGTAGATTGGAGCTAGTTTACAGAGCACTTTGGATCTTAACTAGTCAAAGGAGTTTAGACTTTAATCCACAGATAATGGTCACTGAAGGGTTTTGAGAAGGGGAGTGATGTGATTTAAGATCGGCTTTGGGAAGATCTATTTGGTAAAAATGTGTAAAATTAACCGAAAGAGAACAGACTAGAGGCAGGCAGCCTAAATAAAAGGCAGCTAAGGTACTCATACAAGAGGCAGTGAGGACGTGAATGAAATACAGAGGCCAAGGGGATGGGGAAGAAAGGACCCTTGTGAGTTACTGTGGGTGATGAATTTGCAGGACTTGGCAAAAGGCTGCACAGGAAAGGGAAAAATTAAAGCTATCACAAAGGTTTGGAGCTGGGCGAAACCAGAGGAGGCTCAGGATTGGAAAGGAAGCTGATGCCCTCAGTTTGGAACACACTGGACTTGAGGTAGCAAGCGCATATGCAGGCAGAGAGCTACAACAGGCACTCAGAAAGGTGAGTCTGAAGGTCAAGCCTAGAAGAGAGATTTGGGACCATCTCAATAGTAATGAGAATAAACTAACATAGTGCCAACATTTGACTAGTGGTTACTGTGTGACAGGCACAGTACTTCATATGACAGGGCTGTTTTTTTCATTTCACCCTTACCACCCCATTTAACGTGGTATTCTTACTGTTTCCATGCTACACTTGAGAAAACAGAGGCTCAGAGAAGGTAAGTAATTCACCCACAGTCACACAGCTAATAAGCAGCAGAGCTGGGATTTGAACTTGTGTGCGCCCACACCAGAGGCAGGGCACTTATCGCCAAGTTCCCTCTCTGGACTAGGAAGGGTCACTCAAGTCATGAGTTATGAGTCCAAATGGCCAATGAGAAATGCAAATTTAAAACAAAAGTGTGTACTTGTCTAACAGTGGTTTTCATTGGCTTTCCCCTCCCAAAAATTTCTGTATCTCTTTTTCAACCTATTTGTCCAAGATTCAAATTGTCAAGATTCCCTAGAAAGTAGGTCCTATGCCAGAAATCTGCTGTGCATGGCACTCAACAGGCTAGGAATCAACCACGAATCTTAAGAAAGAATGTGGACAAACCATAGCAGCATCTCCAACAACTTTCTTCTGTTTTGTTTTAAAACCAGTACTACTGCCAGTTACAGCAACATGGGAGTTAACTATTTTGACAAATAACTTTTACTGCAGAACAAGCTTCAGACTTTTCCCAAAAGGTGAAACTTCCTAATTCCATAACAGAAAAAATGTATCTGAATAACGGGCCTGCTAAATACACTGGCGTAGCTGAATAAGTTATTCTTAAATAAGTTTTCACAATGAAATCTTGGACATACCCTGAATTATTTGATTTCTGTGCTAATATCTTCTTTGAGGTACCTTTTCTTTTCAATTTCTTCAATTTCTTTATAATAGCTATTCTGAGCTGTGCTCACTAGAGGGACTGTTCCTAACTGCTGCAATAGTCTAAGTGACTATTATGGTTTGAACTGTGTTGCTCAAAAAGGCATGCTGAGGTCCTAACCCTCAGTATCTTTGAACGTGACTTTATGTATTTGGAAATAGAGTTGGTGCAGATATAATCAGTTAAGATGAGGTCATACTAGAGCAGGGTGGGCCCTTAATCCAATATATCAGTGTCCTTAGAAGAAGAGAAGAGACACAAAGACACACAAGGGACAATGCCATTCGATCCTGGAGGCCAGAGACCAAAGTGCTGCAGCTGCAAGCCCAGGAGCACCAAGGATCACCAGCAAGCCACCAGGAGCTAGAAAGAAGCCAGAAAGGATTCTCCCCTACAGCTTGCAGAGGGAGCGTGGCCTGCCCAGACCCTGATTTTGGACTTCTAGCCTCCAAACTGTGAGACGATTAATTTCTGTTGTTTTAAGCCACCTCATTTGTGGGACTTTGTTACAGCAGCCCCAGGAAACTAACACAGTGATCAATCCCATTCATGCTTAACATAACTCAGACTTTCGTGAAATTCTCGGGGGCCAAACCACAAATAAACACCTTAACATGGAGCTGTATGTTGATTTGAAAGTAATAAACACCAAATAACATGTCAGTCTTTGTCCAGGAGGAGGATATTAGCAACCTATCATCTATATGACATGAACTTTCAATTGTTTTTCTAGAAGTGGTGAGCTATATACCTGTCTACGGAAAGACAGGTAAATAACCTTTTCTTTCACTGAGTCTAGCTGGTTGTATTGGAACAAGTGGCAATCTTTGGGGGCATACGCACCTGGAACATTCGCATCTTCACTTCCATGGAAGTCTTCCCAACCCAGCTCACATGGCCACTGAACTTGATGTCCTGTTCTGGGCTTAAGTTCTTCTTACACAAATCTGCAAAACAGAAAATCAATCTGAGTCCAAACTATAGCCAAAATTTTCTGTACTGTAAATGGACAATTTCATTTGAAATTTTGGCAAATTCCACTACAGTTTTTTTTTAGGGGAAATCCTTGAGTTTTGTGTACTTTTTTTTTTAAAGATTGGCACCTAACGACTGTTGCCAATCTTCTTCTTTTTTTTTTCTTCTTCTCCCCAAAGCCCCCCAGTACATAGTTGTCTATTCTAGTTTGAGTGCCTCTGGTTGTGCTATGTGGGATGCTGCCTCAACATGGCCTGACGAGCGGTGCCATGTCCACGCCCAGGATCCAAATAGGCGAACCCCCGGGCTGCCAAAGCCAAGTACGCAAACTTAACCACTCAGCAACAGGGCCAGCGCCCCACTACATTTCTTTTTTGTCTTCAAAACTAATTTTTTTGACATCCAAAAGAAATTTGTATGTCTTTTTGAAAAATGTAGACAATGCAAAGAAAATAAAAAATAAAACTGGAATCATGCAAAACCCTTTCAACCAAAGATAATTATAACAAATATCTTGGTATATAGCATTTTACACATTTTCATATGCATATATACATAAAAATTCCCCATAAAAGGAGAATATTCCCTCTAATCTCAATAATATCTTATAATTACTAAGAATTCTAAGTATGCATAGAAAATAATATCACTTACCAATCTTGTCCACCAGGGCTGTAACTATTGATAAAGGAGACATCTTAGCTGAATGAATTCTGGTGTGCATGTAGCAAACAAGAACTGTAAAAAAATAGAAGAGAACCAAATATAGGAAAAGTAAAATTATTTCTCAACATTTACAATTTACTCCCTGAAATCCATAAAAAGTCTGATCTTGTTTGGAAGACCTAACCCTCCATATCCCACTAGTGATCTCATCCGGGGACCAGAGACATTGAAGAGTTTTAGAGATCCCCCAATATGACTGCCCCCTCAATTTTAGATTTGGTGAGGAAACTGAAGCCCAAAGCCCCGACCCACCAGGATAGCTTGTCACCACTCTGCAGAGACACAGTACCTAAATGAGAAAAAGACCTAGCATGAGCCTGATGGCATCAAACAGCTTCAGAAAAGAGAACCAAATCACAAGGACTCAGTTACCTGTTTTCCTCCTGACTTTCCTAATCATGAAGCAATTATTTCACTCAGAGCTATCCTCCTTCCCCATAATCTTCAGCTCCTACACCACTCAGTGGTTATCTCTATACTTCCATATTTTAACAAGCATTTATATGCATCAAGCACAGTTATATGCACCTGACGAATATCACGTCATTTAAAGTTACATTATACTTTTGTGTTTAGTGGCCTCCCTACTTCCCCCAAGATTCTTCCAAATTTGTATCATCAACCCTCAGGACAGGGTCTGTGCTCAATAAATATTTGTTGAGTGACAATAAGTCCTTCAATCCACACACCCGCTAAAGGATGTACTAAGGGTATGAGAGGCTAAAGCCAAGAAATGCCATTTAAAAGACTTTGTGGTATCCAGACAAGAAATCATATGCATCTAACTGATGGCAATATTAGTGGAAATGAAGAGAAAAGATTCAAGAGCTAAGAAAAAGGTAGACTTGACTAGACTTAAATAAACCCAGGCTTCTAGCTTGCATGAGTGAAGATAATGTACCATTCACTGAAAAAGGGAACACAGGAAGAGCAGAACGGGCTGTTTTCAACATGTTGAATTCAAGAAGCCTATGGCATATCCAAATGAAGATGTCCAGAAGGCAGGAGGACAAATTGGTCTTGAACTCAGAAAAGCAGGTCAGAAATGTAGTTTCACAAGTATTTCACATACTGACAGCACTGGGAGTAGATGAGATTTACAGAGAAGGTGCAGATAACCCCCCAAAAAAGAGCAGAAGACAAAACCCTGGGGATAACTGACATTTAAGGGGTCAATAGAGAAAGAGGAACCTACAAAGGAGAGTGGGAAGCAGCAAACAGAGAGGCAGGAGGAAATGTCACCAAAGCCCAAGGATGGGTTCGACAACATCAGGAGCCATAAAGAGCTCAGGAAAGCCCTGAGAAGTATCATTGGATGGTGCAATAAGGGAGCCAATGGTCAGCTTAGCAAGAGCAGTTCAATGGCATGGTGGAGCAGACCAGAACAGGAGGCTGGGAAATAACAGAAGGTCAAGATAGAGAGGCAATGAGAGCGAATAATTTCTTCCAATTCTTTCCAGAAAGTTAGCTCTGAAGTGAGGGGGGGGAAAACCAGTTTGAGAATGGTATAAGGGAATGGGATTTTACCTATTTTTCATTTTAAGATGGAAGAGACTTGAATATGTTTATAAGTTGAGGGAAAAGTGAAGCTGAGAAAAGGCTTGAGAAATAAGGGAGAAAACATACATGATAAGGCAAGATCCTTAAGAAATGAAAGGAACAGAATCAACTGAACAGGTGACAGAGATTGGCCATCAACAGGAAGTAATGAGGAAAAAAACAAGGTAGTGGCAGTGGAGTTTGTGTATTTAGGGATGCCTAAGTAAACCAAAGCCGTGTGTGTGTGTGTGTGTGTGTGTGTGTGTGTGTGTGTGTGCGTGTGTGTGCGCGCGCGCGTGCGCGCGCGTAATCTTGTTATAAGGCCAATAAGAATTTTTA
This sequence comes from Equus caballus, assembly GCF_041296265.1. Classification (NCBI taxonomy): domain Eukaryota; kingdom Metazoa; phylum Chordata; class Mammalia; order Perissodactyla; family Equidae; genus Equus; species Equus caballus. Next base: position 18,717,012 of record NC_091715.1, read on the forward strand.
ATGTGTGTGTGTGTGTGTGTGCGCGCGTGTGTAATCTTGTTATAAGGCCAATAAGAATTTTTAATGTGTGTGTGTGTGTGTGTGTGTGCGTGTGTGTGTGTGTGTGTATGCGTGCGTAATCTTGTTATAAGGCCAATAAGAATTTTTAACCAGGTTTACTTAATCTGGAGAAAAAAGTAGCTAGGTATCAGCCTAACAATGGAATTATGTCTATATTTTAAAAGTTACTAGAGCCTTTCTTCAAACCTTTTCCCAAGAGTTTAGTCCAAAAGTCTTTAGGAAGGAGTAAGCAAGGTAGCCTAGAGTAGGGTGTTGGAGCCCAAGCAGGTCAGGAGGACGCGCCGAGAGGTGATGAGAGCAATGCTCAAATAAGTAAATGTATTAAGGATAATGGAGCCAGCTGGAGAAGACAATTACAAATATGAAAAGGGAGGAAATAAGAATGAACCCTGTGGTGTTGAACTAGAATTGGGGCTATCAGTGTGAACCCATGGTTTTCACAAATAGAGAGATGATAGGTAGGTAGGCAGATATAGAAATCAACATAGATGTAAATGTGTGTGTACGTACATACATGCCCGTGTTCACCCACTGAGAGGGCATGGGAACAGTGATACCCCAGCAGCAATGACCACTCCCAGCACCCAGATCTTGGCTTCTAAATATCATTCTCCATTAAAAAGAACCAGGGCTCCCTGGAGATTTGGCTGATTCCAGGACCAGAAAATGAAGAAGTGCTCAGAGAATGATGGGGACACAAAAAAACAGAAGCCAGATTGAAAGGCTGGGACAGTCCTGTGACAATTTGAACGCCAAAATAGATGACGGTAACATATTATAATTCATTCAGTAAAACAGGAATCCCTGAGTCCATACTGATTTAAAAATAATAAACTGAAAGTGTAATGAGGAATGGGATATTTACAAGGTCTCAAAGTACCTCCCTAAAAGAGACTCATTAATTACAAAGGGGAAAAGAATAACTTTACAGTGAAGAAGCATGGCAGACACCACCTTCATCAAGTAATCAAAGTTAACATCATCAGTAATGGGGCAAATTAGAATTGTGCGCCACTTGATAAGATGCAATAAGAACACGGCATCTCAGATCTTGTCAAGATGGCGGTGTAGGCAGACTGTGAACTCACTTCCTCCCACAAACACAACCAGGTTACAACTATTCTTGGAAAAATTACCTTGGAGAGAAAACTGAAAACTGGATAAAAAGAACCCCCACAACGAAGGACAGTCCTGACTGAGGCGGAAGAGGGAGAAATTCCTCTGGAGAGAAAGAAAGCCACCTTCGCAAGTAGCGGAGCTCCAGAGCCAGCCAGGCGGGAGCCATCCTAAGGTACGCAGCCCTCCCTGGAGGAGTGGGGACCTTAGCAGGGGCGCGTTAGTGCTATAAGCATCCTTCAGACTCAGCACAACTGAGACAAGTGTCCTACTATCTGGCTTCACTGGCTATTAACTGCAACAGGGAATATCCCCAGAAAAGCTATCTGACACAAGCCGAAAAAACCCGGCTCTTAAAGGGCCCATGCACAAATTCACTCATCTCAGAGAGCAACCTAAAATCACGAGAAGGCTGCACAGTCCTTTGGTGAAAAGAGACTCACCTGGCAGGCTATGGGTGCATCTCAGTGAGAGGTGAGACCTCCCCAGAGACTGAGACATTGATGGCATCCATTGTTGTGACCTAGTACAGGTGTGCTGACACAGACGCTGGCAGACTCCATTGAAAGTCTTCCCTGGCCTGTTAGCCCAGGGGTCGGCCATACCCACTAGAGTGCAGCAGATTTAATCTAGTTCAGACAGGGTAGGCAGCCCACCCTAGGGACCAGCCCCACCCAACAGTAAGCCCTCAGGCTACTTGTTGGCCTGCATAGACTGGCTGCCTTGATCCTCTACAGGCAGGTGAGTGTGTCTGCCTCTGTGAGGCAAGGCCTGTGTGAGGACCAGGTAAACTGCAGGGGGGTTGGTGGAGAGGTGGGGGCCTCTGCAGTGGGGTGACTGGGTACGCTCCAGGGGGTCGGGAAGTGTTCACAGACTAGGGCTGTGTTGACTGTGTGTGTGGACCTGTGGGGGGTGGGGCTTTTCAGTGGCAGATGACCTGTGCTTCACAGCCACAAAGAGGATCAGCGCCACCTTCCAAAGCCTGAAACAATTCGGTGCTCCCATGCCTGGGGCCAGCCCCACTCAGCTGCAATCCTAAAAGAGCTGACAACAGCCTTGAAGCCATGAGGCCTACAGCAACTGTAAGACCCTGAGCCTGACAACCAGCTACACAGGGTAGCTACCGAATTAACAGGAAAACTGCAACAGGAGGGTGCTATTAGACCTTGCAGCCAACTGTGCTGGGGCTTTCCAAACCCGATTTACAAATAGCCAGCCAGGGAAGGAAAGACTAGACTCCCTGGGTCCCTGCAGTAAGAGCAACCCTGCCACAGCAGAAGGACACAAGTAGCCCACACAGGGGTCACTCCTGGATCATATGGACTGGTGATGAGAGAGAAGCACACTGCTAGGCCTCAAAAGGCATCTCTTACTTAAGGCCACTTCTCCAAGATCAGGAGACATAGCTGACTCACCTAATACATAGATATAAACACAGAGAAAGAGGCATAATGAGGAGGCAAAGGAATACATTCCAAGCAAGGGAACAGGACAAAACCCCAGAAAAAGAACTAAATGAAACAGAAATAAGCAATCTATCTGACAAAGAGTTCAAACAAAAACTCATAAGGATGCTCACTGATCTTCGGAGAAGACTGGATGAACACAGTGAGAACATCAACAAGGAATTGGAAAATATAAAAAAGAACCAATCAGAAACAAAGAATACCAGAAATGAAAAATTCACTAGAGGGACTCAATAGCAGAGTAGAGGATAGAGAAGAAAGGATCAGTGAGCTGGATGAAAGACTAGAGGAAATCACCCAAGCCAAACAGATAAAAGAAAAAAGAATTAGACAGAATGAGAACAGCAACCTCTGGGACAATATCAAGCACACTAACATTTGTATTATAGGTGTCCCAGAAGGAGAAGAGAGAGATAAAGGGGCAGAGAATCTATTTGAAGAAATTAATAGCTGAAAACTTTCCCAACCTAAGGAAGGAAACAGACATCCAAGTACAGGAATCACAGAGAGCACCAAGAACATAGCATCTCTTCTGTGACATTCCTATCAAAGATACATGTCCCGAATTTAATCACGAGGAAGCATCAGACAAACCCAAATTGAGGGACATTCCACAAAAGAACTGGCCTATAAGATTCAAGTGTCAAGATCATGGAAGTCAAGGAAAGATCAAGGAACTATTCCTGACAGGACAACCAAATGTAACCTGTAACTCAGAACTGGATCCTTCTGCTATAAAGGATCACTGGCGAAAGTTGAATGAGGATTACACAGTGTAACATATCAGTGTTAATTTCCTGATTTTGATGGCTGTACTCTGGTTATATAGGAGAATGTCCTTGTTTGTAGGAAATACACATGAAAATATTTGTAAGTGAAAAGCATCATGTCAGCAATATACTCTCACACAATTCAGGGAAGAACAATTCTTTGCAATATTGCAACTTTTCTGTAAGTTTAAGGGTGTTTTTAAAAAGTTAATAGAAAGAAGGATTAATCATCCATTAAATAGGAATCTACATTTTTGGTAAAAAAATTATAACAATTCAGAGGTAGTAGATGCCCTTCTTTTTCTGATCTTTTAGAATATCCTCATCTGTGCAGCCATAGGATTCAATGTATAACTGTAAGTATCTATTTAGAAACACAAAAATAATACCAGTACCTCCTAAGCTGTCAAGATCCTCAAGAATCCTGCCAAATCTGTGAAATAAAGAAAACTGTAATTAAATGAAAATCATGATGACCTCCCTTTAAAAATAAATAACACATTTTGGGGAGATGAAAATGTTCTAAAGTCAACTGTGGTGATGGTGGCACAACTGTCTGAATATACTAAAAACCAGAGAATCGCACACTTTACATACGTGAATTGTATGGTGTGAGAATTAACTCACAGTTGTTATTTTAAAAGGACGTAAATAAAAACAAATAACACAAATAAAAAAAGTGCTGTGTTACCTTACGGTGTTTTGAACAGTCAAATATTTTTCTCGTAATTCAGGCTGACTGCCCAAAGGCAAGAGAACTTCGATGTAACTGTCTTTCATTCTCCTAGGTGGCAGTCCTTCCTGTGACTTAGCCAGAAAACTCTGAAGTAATTTTCTTTCCTCCATTGCTTTCACATGGTCTCTGAGAAGGAAGATTGCAAGCTTCATGAAACACAGGAGCAGTGCAATTCCACAATTCCAGTGACATACAGGCCAGTCAGACACCATCAAAGGAGGAAAGAGGTCTGGACCTACCTCATCTCCTCTTCCTTCCCTCCCTTCCCACTTGCCACTTGGTGAAATTAAAATTTCCTGTTAAAATTTCTTAGGCTTCTAGATAAGAAAAACATACTTAAAAGTGATAGATATACCCAAATGAACCATATATTCACCCTCATCAAAAAGTGTATTCAAAGAATAGAATATTTGAAATAAAATTAAAAATACAAAAATAGACACAACAGTATAAATATACGGGCTAAAGAATGACATGGCCACTGAGCTCCATATTCCCATTTCTCACCTTGATAATTCTCGTATTCTCTGTGCCTCAGCTCTCTCTCTCTCTGCCTTCAATTTCAGGAAAGAGAGACAGAGGAGGAAAAATGGAGTCTATCCAAAAGAAGTATGGAAGGCAGAGCAAAAGGTAAAGAGGAAGAGAACATAAAAAGGAGACAGAAAGGGAAGAAAAAGAAGAGACGATTAAGGTGGAAGAGAAGAGAGAGACAAGAGGACAAGGAACTAAAATGTTGACAGTATCCTTAATTAAGATGTCTTTATAAGCTTCACTTATGAAATATTATTGCCAAAAAGTATATAGCCTACAAAAAATATATGGAATAGAGTAACAAGTTAAATGGCACCAGGTAAACCCAGACTGTGGAACATTCTACAAGACAAGATTGGCCTCTTTAAAGTCAAGCTAGCTCACAGGAGAAAAAAGGAAGGGATAACTACTATTCTGGATTAGGGGAGACTAGAGAGTCATAACCACTGAATGCAATATGCAATCCTTTATTGGATCTTGAGGTTTTTTAAAAAGCAATAAAAGACATTTGGGGGACAGCTGAGGAATTCTGAATACAGATGACTAACATGCTCTTATGGAATTACTGTCAATTTCATTATGTAAGAGAATGTCTTTGTTGGAGATACATGATGCTACTTTTGCTACACAGGAGAATATAGTTATTTATTGGAGATGTATACTGAAGTGTCATGATACCTATAAGTTACTTAGAAATAGTTCAGCCAACATATGTATATCGGCAAATCTGGAAAAATGTTAATAAGTATCCAACCGAGATGGTGGGGACATAGGTATTCATTTTTTCCACTTTTCAGTAATTGAAATTTTTCATATAAAGGGTTAAAAAGTCTTCATATAATTTCTAAACCTATAATAGATTATTGTATATCTAGTGATCACTTGTGCTTGTTCTTTTTATCTCATTTTAGCCTCAAAATTCTGTGCACCAAGAGGGATAGTATCCTATTTTACAGCAGGGAAACATTGAAAAAGACAGAAAGGTTGTATGGGAGACCTGGTTAATTGTGAACTGACAAGAAGCAATAAATGAGTCAGGCTGCATGAAAAAGAAAAACCAGGAAACTTGGGTTCAAGTTCCAAATCCTGATACTTAATTGTTCAATCTGAGTTTCAGTTTCATCATCAGTAAAAAAGGGATAGGAACACAGGCCATAAGCACGTCACAAGTTTTATTGAGAATCAGTGAGATAATATATCTGAATGCACTTTGAAAAATGTAGAGTACATGTAAATCACATTATTGTATGACGACAATGCATCAACTGATGAGTATGTTGGAATGTTGATCTTCTCCCCCAAGTAAAAAACCTCTCAACCCATTTCCAAACACAGAGCCCCCACCCCATCCCTACAATGGGACCATCAACTGAGCCTAAATATGGCCTAGCATACCACTTTAGGGATGAAAGAATGAATGAACACAAGAGTGCGTACCTCCAGTTTGTGGATGCTCCCACTATCTCCCGCAACTTATCCCGAACTGAAACAAAAATAAAGAGGTCATTCCATGAAACAAAGAAATGTGAGAACTGGATTATGGCAACAAGTTCAAGAACTATGAAAAGCGGTTCATGCACTCAAAAGCTTTAAAGACGCATGAATTTCCATTTAATGCCACAACAGCTCAGGGAAGGGATCAGGCCTCTGCTACCTGAAAACCTGAAACAACTATTGTCTCCTTAGTGCAGAAAAGAATACCCTTGTGCCATTCACTGGGGTTTATATAAACAAATAAAAAAGGATAACTCCAATTATTCATCAGATAGGGCTGTATCAGTGTCAGTAGGAGTCCCTTTATGATGGAGATACTATGAACAGAATCCCTATCTTCTTACAGGCAGTAGTAGAGCCAATAACTAGTTCAGGGACTAACACTAATAGCCAAATCTGAGTCTCATTCTAACTGATTTCTCATATATTCATACTATCTGAATTGTTAGAAAAGTGTAAGCCAGAAAAATGAAGCAAAGATGTAAATCAAAGAAAGGCAAAGAATGCAATTTAATTTTAGTAAATGCTCACTGCCCAAAAGTGCAAGAATGAACTAGTGCAAAAAAAAGACTTAAGCATTTAAAAACAAAGTTGATACTAATTACCACACACACCATGATTCACATGTATAGGTGAACATGCTATATGGATAAAGGGAAAATAAATTAGACAAGCAGTAGTAATTCAAAACTAGAAAATAAATCTATAGGATTTCAAAAATGTGTTGAGTTCATGTGTTTTTTCTAGTATTTTAAAACATATATTCCAGTTATAGGAAATTAACTATAGCAATCCTTGGTCCTTCAATAACTAACTGATCAAAACCAAATATGGTTAGATTAACATGCACTTTAACTTTCATGAAAACGTAGTTGATTTTTCTATCAAACAAGTGTTACATACCATAAATTTAGTGCAAACTCTAATTACAATTAAATCATACAGAACTACAAAAAAAAACCATATTTTTTTCTTCCTGAGTTTCTCGAATAAAAGGACGGAAAGTACCCCAAACAGTACACAGACTACTGATACTCACTGACATAAAATGATTATTACTAGTTTAGTCAATGTAAGAAGACAGGCAGGTACTGAGGGCCAAGAAGGAAAGAAGAATTTTAAACTACATATATACATATATATTTATTTGGACCCTTTGAAGAAGCTACAATCTTAATTATAATGAATACTCCTAAATTGATAAATACATCCATAGTTTGCATATCAGATTAGCAGGTGAAATTAACTTCAGTTAGGCATAGATTAACAGGATCCCTCTAACAAAACTACAGACAAGGAGCATTTAGTTGGTCCAACTGAAGGCCCCATCTCTTACTTATGCATTAGGTCTCTTTTTCCCATGCCTTCCCCTTCAGTACCTACACCCAGGAAGTGGAAATCATTTAATTGAGTTCAGTCCCCAAGACTCCCACGTACCAAAGCTCAAATTCTGAATGTGATTTCTACCCAAAGCTGTCCTGGCCATTTTATAAATGAGAAGTTTATGAAAGATCTACCTTTGGTATGCCCCATTTGCCCTATGTTATCTATGTATATGCCTCCCAAATAAAACAAGGTTTTTCACCACATAGGTCTAAAAGCTAAACACCCATGCTTGCCTTCAAGAATGTGGAAGACATTCTGTTTCTCGGGATTCTGGGATCCTTGAGTCAGTCCTCTGGCAGGAGTAAGGAGTCCCTTATTCAAGGTACAAAGCCTACAAAACAAGATAAACCACACTTAGAGTAGATTCATGGTTTCTTCCCTGGCAACTCCAAAGACCTGTGCCTCCTCCCAGAGCACCTGGCCGTCCCACACTCTTCATATATACTGCCTGGTAGGAGTCTGGATCTGTTTCTCAAGTGTATGTATGTTTGCATATGAGGCTGCTCCATAAATCACCTAGCTAGAGTAAACATTTCTTGAGAGCAGAGACCAATAAGGTAACTGTCTACAAAATCAATAAAAAATATCAACCAGGATTAATGGATTTATTCTTGCTTTCTGTTTTGTTAACTTCAGAAGCCCAGAATCGATTTGGTAAACGGCTGAGTAAATTAATTACGAACATTTATTTTGTTCTTTATCATCACACCATATTTCCTCAATAAATAACTTCAACCCAATTATAAGTTAATCAACCTTGAAAATAGAATTAACCCTTCCCAGACTCAAAGAGAGTATTTATTGGACTTAGGCAGAAATTCCTTACTCCCTAATGAAATAAAATAACAGCTATTTACCCAAATGTGCCTACCCTATTCTCCCAAAATCAACTGTTTAAGTTGATTTTGTTTCACTCTTGCTTTTGCTTAAGTGTTGACTCCTAACCACACACCATCCCACTGAGGACAACATACATAGACCAGGGATTGATGACCTGCTGTGTTGAGAGCACAGCTGAAGAATGAAGAGGTCAGGAACCCCAAACACTGTTACTCATCCTAGCTCCAGCTACTAGTAAATTCCTACTACCTAATGCTTGGACCAGTAATGACTAAACTCCCCACCACCACCAAAAAGTACATTTTTAATTTTCTTTAGAGCTCAAGTTTACTACAGATTTCTCTTCTAAATTACAACAGCAGGAAGTCTCTCAGTAAAACTATTTGGTGAAACCTATATGTAGTCTTGACACTTGTGCTACTAGAACAAATCCTTGTCCTTTCACCAATCAACTAATTTAACTGCAAAGAACACATAAATATGAGCACATGCTCACCGGTCGATTTCACTCCTTGGCCATCCAGTCATCACACTGGCCACTAAGAGGAGAATGCTCGCTGGACTGTTTGGGGTTGGGTTTTGTGTCTATTCTTCATTCACGTGGCTAACAAGTCTCTATCCTACATATTTTGCATTTATTTTCTCACAATAAATTTTCCACTTCCGTATTTTTATATGCTGATATTTCAGTCTTCCTGTTCTCAATGTTCTAATTTGTATTTTCTCAGAAGGTGATCTGAATTTTTTTTCACCATTTTATGTATTTTCTGTAGGTTCAAATCCTTACTGAAGGAAAGAGAGTGTGTAGTCCTTCATTCTGCCATCTCAGAAACTAGCATTCTGCAACTGACTACATCGGGTTTTAAAAAGCACATTGGAAAAAGTGAGTCTCTTCCATTGCTACTATGAGTTGAAAGGGCAGAAAAATCATGCCCTAAATACACTAACTAGCAATTATAGTAGATGCAGTAGATGTACCCAATATAAGAAAAGGGATCTGACTCCGAGTGGCTAAATACTTTGAATATTCCTCACAAACTAAGAGGAGCTATATAACCAATCTCAAATATTTGGGGTAAACACATAGCTAACGAGTATTTTACCCTAAGAAGCAGCATTTTCTGAAGTGATAAAACCATTCCATCCTACCTGTGTGACAGGCAGTACAGCACAGAGGTTAAGAGCCTGACCATGCTGCTCGTTAGCTGAGTGACCTTGGGAAAGTTACCTAATCTCTCTGAGCCTCAGTTTCCTCATCTGTAAAATGGGGATAACAATAGTACCTATCCCATAGGGCTGTCATAAGGATAAAGAAGTTAACATACCTTAAACCCTTAGAGCTGTGCCTAGTACACTGACAAGTCCTCAAAAAACTTTAGCTATTATTATTCCAGAAAGTCATGCTTCTCCAAAGTCTCCCCCTAAAAGTTAAAAAGGACCAGAAATTTAGAAAGCACAAGCCAGGCTCCATGACCGACCATCTCCGAATGGAGAATCAAATGGACAGAGAAAAGGAGTTAATGAATACCAAAGAGAAACACTTGGGTCAATTTATTTGGAAAACTGTGGTCCTGCAGCCCTGTTCTTTGCACACTGCCTTAAGAAATTTGGAAATACATCCCTGTAGCACAACAAAGGTGTAATTTGCATGTTTAAAAAAAATTGTTGATTATACTAATCACATATTGGCATAACAAATTTCCATAGTACCGTGAACATTCAGCTTATGGTAACTTTTCACTACAATTTGGTATCCTATCTATTGATAATCTAATGAAAACTGTGGACCCTCATGCCAGGGGGAAATACATTTTCACTGACACACAAAACGGTATATACTATTTCAGAAGGTTCATAGACCACCCCCTTTTAACATCCCCATGGGTCCCTATATTAAAAAAATTCTGATTCAGACCAACCTCCTGAATAAACTGAGGCCCAAAGAAATTAGATGACTTCTCCCCAGTGCCAGTCAATTGGCACAATGTGTACTACCCAGTTCTACTGACCCTTCTTCCCATTCATACATATACATACACACACACATGTGCAGGCAAGTTGCTCATTTCACAATCTCAGGCTTCTTCCCTTTATAAATGCAGCACTGACCGGAAGGGATGCATAATGGCTTAATCACTACCCAACACCTCAGCACCTCAGTAAGTCAGGGTTACCGATTTATCCCGTGAAGACTCCATGATTAAACCTTTCCAATTAAAGGAGACCAAGGAGCCCAACCTCTCTAGGGCCTGCCCAGGAAGTCACAAGTCACCTGAAGGTGGGAACAGAAGTGTTTTGGCTCTGTCCTGGGACCCAAGCTTAGGGTGAGTGTCTGGGAAGAGTTTTCAGGGCAATAACAGGCAACGCAGCTCATACGCCCTACCCTCTGGAGAAATGCCTCAATTTAGAGACTAAACAAATTCAGGTGACTCTTTTGTGAGTCGGGGGGAAAAAGAAGCTATAAAGATTGCCCACCAGTTAAATAACCTCGTCATCTCAGACAGTCTGTACTCATTTATGAACTCTCTCTCACTAGACACTGACAGAGTACCTGCTTAAGGTTCAAGAGGACTCACAAGAAAGGAACGCAGGCTTATGAGAGTTCAGTGCAAAGAAAGAGGAGTTCCAAACTGGAGGAGAGGAGGTCAAGAAAGGTTTCCTGGGAGAAGGCACAAGGGCAAGACCGTGCAGCTAGCAGAAGGCCTTTCACATCATGTCCAATGAAAGCCAAAGCCAACTGTGGCCCTTCTTGTAATGACTTTCAACCTGTCTTCAAATAGTGTAAAGACGTTTTTCTTCTTTAAGTGCTATAAAGAGAGAGAAGAACCCTTTTCAACTGATAGCAAAGTCCGCTGGGACAGTGAGAGAGACCCAGGACCCCCAAGAGAGTTGATGGGACCAGTGTCAGGCAGAATTTCCGTGGGCCACACCGGAGGTGCAGGCGCACCTGTAACGGGATGACTCCACAAGCTGGACCAGGGGTGAGCCAGCTGGGACCCGGCCAGGCAGAAAGCACTGGGAACAGCTGGAATGCTCCAGGGAAGGGGGGTCGCGGAGAGCCACGCACGTCGTGGAGTCTAAGGCCCTGGGCCTTAACTGGGCAAGCTGGGCTGACGACACAAATAAAAAGGCAGCCTTCTTGGCCATGGGGCCCCATCAAAGCCCCCGCTCCACCTCGCCTTACAGGGCCTTGCTGCTCATTAAATGTAAAGCTCCAATCAGCTCGAAGGACCCTAGGCACAGTCCTGACCTCCTGAGAGCCCAAGAGGCGCCCTGCAATCTCTGCCCACCTTACAACAGACTTAAGTCTGAGCCCAAGTGGGTCAAGCAGTTGACCCTAAAAATCCTCTCTAAAGGAGGGCAAAAGGCTGGAAAAGTACTGTGGAGCTCTAAACACTAGCTTTCTGATAAGCGACTACCCCAAAACCACACCCCTGAGGGGCAAAGAGAAAAGAATTGCAGGGAACACCCAACTTCCTCCCTTCAAGCGCCGCTAGGCTGTTCTAGCAAACTCCGGGCCAGGGGACGCGACGGCGGGCGCGCGGCGCCCCACGCCAGGCCGGCGGGCTCGGGCCGGGGCGCGGCAGGCGGGCGCCCTTTCCCACCGGCCCCGCTTTCCGCCCAAACGCCCAGGGCATTAGTCCCGGCCGCCGTTGGCGGCCCGCTCGGCCCGCTCCGCCCCCCCGCCCGGGCCCGCTAGCTGCGCGCAGGGCGGGCATGGGCGCCCCCAGCCCGCGGCCCGCCAGGCCCCCGCTACCTACCGTAGCGCCGCCCGCCTCATCGCGCTCTGCTGCCCGGCACGCCACGAGAGACCAGGGCCAGCGCCGCTCGGCGGAGGGAGACTGAGCAATGGAAAGCGCGAGCGCCAGCGCGCCGGGCCGGACCTCCCTCCCCACGACCGCACCCTCGCCGAGCAGCCGCCCGGAGGCGAGGCCTCGCGGCCCGGGGGCGGGACCACACCGAGCCTGCAGCCCCGCTCATTGGCGGGAAGCTGGAGTCCGTCTCCGTGGTGCTTCCCACTCCATCAGGAGCGCGGGCCGTGAGGCTAACGGGAGGACCGGCCTATCCCCGCCGTCGTTGATTAAATACACCACGCAGCGCGGCCGAGGGGTGACGTGGAAGCCAAGTGCGGCCGGGTACTTAGAGCTTGACTCCGTCATCCTTCTTCGCTGAAGGCCCCGCGGCCTTGACCGCCATGTCTCGGCTCCCAGGCTGTGTTCTTGCCCGTAGCTGCATGTTGGAATCTTCTGGGCAGCTTTCCAAAATACTGATGCCTGGGCCCCACCCCCTGGACATTCAATTCCGATTTAGTTAGTCAGAGGGTGCGGCCTGGTCTTCAGGATGTTTAAAGGCGTCCCAGGTGATGCTAACGCAAGCAAAGGTTGAGGACTAGTGACCTAAAGGAAAAAATTGTTCCTCTTCTAATCTCAGCCTGCCCCCTAGTGTTGCACAGTTGGAGATCTTGGCCGGCCCAGGGAAATTCAAGGCCAGAGAGTTAGGATGATTTTACGCTACGACCTGATTCTCCATTTCATTCAACGAATTCTTATTGAACTGTTTGCAGTGCGCCAGACGCTGTTGTAGATACTGGGGATGCAAGAAAATAGACAAAAGTCCCTGCCCTGAGGGAGGCTTACCTTATAACGAAAGAAAAGTCAGCAAGCAAGTTAGCAAATAACGTAATTCAAACGCGGTAAAGCGGTCTAAATAGGAAATAAACCAAGGTGATGAGAGATCTTTCAAAAATATACACAAGTCTTGATTTGCCCCTGAAGATGGTAATTTCCTAGGAGACAGGGTCCATATTGTATGCTTTTTCTGATACCCCATGCTTGGAAAAAGTTTGTTGATTTTAATTAAGCCGGCTTTTTAAAAATCACTTCATAAATTACAAACGTAACACAGTCTTTGGCTTTCTCTTTCCTCTCTGCCTAACTTTCCCTGCTCTTCTCAGCCCTACATCCAGAAGACTCCTTTTGGCCTGCAGGGATCTCTCCTTCATTTTTGTTCATATTGTCTGCACCTTTTCAGTGATGGTTTTGTGTCAGCCATGCTACCTCATACTCTACCACACCTAACGATACAATAAATATTGCATCGAATTACACTATTTTTTTTCTTGTTTTTACCTGAACTTTTGGTTGAGGCAATGATAGGCTCAGGGAGAAAAATTAAGTTCAAGAGAATTTTTCAGGTTACATAGATGTTATAATAATGGGTAGGGACGGCTTATAACTTTTGTGCAATCAAATCACCTTCCAGCAAGACACATTCTTAGCCATGTATAAACGGTATGGGTTTGGACCAAACCAGCTGAAACCAGGCACTCAAAGCCATGAAGATGCCTTCTCTTCATCACTTACGTTTGCTTTCCTTTGCACACTGGCTTCGTTCTTTTTTCTCTGTATAATGGCTTTCTCCACATGGCAAAAGAAGCTCCTGAACTTTACATCTTACTACCACAGCCACATGCATAGAGACTGACCCAAAGTGCTGCATCCCAAGTACAAAAAGTCCTGCGGAGAGATTCATTGGCCCAGTTGGGATCAGGTACACATCCCTGGACTGGTCGACTGTGGCAGCAGGGCAAGGTCATATGATTGGCCCATTTGACTTACCAGGAACCCCTTCACCCAGACCCATGGCCAGGTGCTAGTTCGTGATCTACTAACATGGCTATTTGCAAAAGTGAACACACAGATGGGGATATGGAGCACTTCTCAGAAAAGGAGTACTTAAGCAACCAACCCCATAGATGTCCACTACAGATGTTATTAAAAGAGGAAGAAAAATGATCTCACCACTTAACCCACTTATCTTAGTTCTAGCCTCAGGGAACCCCTGCTAAACCTAGCCAGCCCAGCATTCATCCACACGTCTACGATTATCTCAATTGGCAGCATGCATGAAATTCTTAAAACAGCTTAGCATCCCTGATTTCTGTGTGTGTGGTGGTGGTGGTGTTGTAAAGTATATATGCTATACCAAATCGTGGGTAGCAGAGAGAGAAGGCAAAGTAGTCACAAAATCAGACCAGGAAACATGCAACAGTTGTACAGTGGTAAGAATCACTGTCCTTAACTAACAGAGTCTCCACCCCACCTTTTTGTTTCCTCTTATTTTCCATTAGTTCTATTTTTATTTTATCTCAGGGTAACAGAGAAGGTATCAAATGTATCATTAAAATAAAAGGCAGCTAAACATGCACTGACAGATACATGAGATACTATCAATGTCATCATCCCAAGTAGAAGAATAAAATCAAATGACAAAACTGAACAACATGCTGTCAGTGCAATCTCGTATTATGAGTGAAAAGTATCTAGTAACCATCTTTCCTTGAGCTGCTGAACCATAAATACTTTTGGATATCTAATTTAGGTCGAAAATGTTCTTGGAAAACTATGTCATCAGCTTTCAAACTAATTGATTCATGCTATGATGTCATTAGGATAGCGAAACTACTTTTTAAAAATTAGCTTATTTCTTGGGGCTGGCCCAGTGGCACAGCGGTTAAGTTCACACATTCCACTTCGGCAGCCCGGGGTTTGCCGGTTTGAATCCCAGATGCTGACCTATGCACCACTTGTCAGGCCATGCATGTGTCCCACATATAAAGTAGAGGAAGATGGGCACAGATGTTAGCTCAGGGCCAGTCTTCCTCAGCAAAAAGAGGAGGATTGGCAGCAGATGTTAGCTCAGGGCTAATCCTCCTCAAAAAAAAATTAGCTTATTTCCTGGATTATAGAGATTATACAAAAGGATCCAGAATAAAGTTGGGAGGAGGAGGAGGAAACAGTGAAAAAGCATTTTTCCCCCTAAACCTTAAAGAAAAAACTGGAAAGACTAGTGAGCTGTTACATGAAAGTGCTTAGTATTATACCCACTTGCTCCAACAGAAGCAAAAACCAGGCTAGGCGATTTCAAAACAGTGGAGATTCTTCACACTGTCCCTGCCTTTCCTCAGCTCCACTTTTATGACTGCTTATCAAATCCAAATCTTGAAAGGCTCAAGTCTGGCAACACTCTTTTTCCTCTAACAATTTCCTCTTGCTTAAAAATGGCAAACATTTAAAACATGTCACACTATTAGTGACATGGGATCAGAGGACTTCTTTAGATAGGTTGTCTTCATTTCAGGGTGTCATCTTCAATCACGATGTCTCTTTCAATAAAATAGGGCTTAAATGGTAAAATTTCAAAGGGCATCGCCCCTAACCAAGCCTAATTTTCCCATCATTCTTCGCCCTTTCGTGTCCACCCTCCCTCCCACTTAATCCACTTTTTCCGATAAATTCAGTTCTCCTTCCTCCATTCATTCCTCACTCTGCATCCTATTTCTCTCCATTCTCTTGCCCACCCATTTTCTGTCATCTTTTTCACACCACCCCAACTGCTACCATCCCAGGTGGGAATCAGAGCCTCCCTTCAGACCCCAGGGCAGCCTGTTCACCTGGGCCAACCCTGCCATTCCCCAGCCCAAGGAAAACCGACAAGTACCCACTAATACGATTATAGCTGCGGCAGGATGCATAACCAGGGAGGGAACAAAGCTATAAACGTACTTCCCCATCTCTGCAAAAGCTCGTGCTTCAGAGTGCATGCAAGCTTTTGAAACTTACTTTACATTGAGGATTTGTATATTTTATAGATGCTAAAATCATGCTGGTTGTTTGAATTCACATCACGTGCTTTCGGGTGTAAATTTGCATTTTGTGCTATTTGGAGATGGGGCCACACAAAAACAGGGTGGTTCCATTAGTATTAGTTTACTTTATCTTAGGAAACACATTATCCTAGCTGGCTCATCTTTCCATGTGATATTTATGCGATTGTTAGCCTGCTTCATTCAGTTTATAGTACCGGTAACTCATCAGCACATTGCGCAGGACCCCACATATGGCTTCTCTTTGGCCTCATCTATGGAGATGCAGAAACCAAACCTTGAGGGAGAACAGATCTTTGTTTTACTCCTAAAAAAGTCTCTTTAAAATGGCCATTTCTTCCTTGACTCCAGTTCCTACTATTACCCACAATTCCTCACTCCTTGTGAATGTAGATATATAGATAGATACGGATAGACACAGACACACTGAGAGCAATCTGCTCTAATGTATTGGAATAAATGTCTCAGACCAGGCCTGCCAGAGCTTCAGTTTGGTATTAAATTGCACATTTGGGGCCTTTCAAGGAAGTGAAGTCTAGTGTTGGGAAACTAGAGAAACTGTCACTCTCGGGAAGCCCAAATTGAATACTTCAGTGATTGGAGCTGCTCCGTTTCTAACTGAAGTCTGTGGCTTCCAGTCTGGGCCTGTAAGAGTTGAGGAACATTCTGAGTGACAGGTGAGGGAGTGGGTGGGAGGGAATTCGAGAGGGGTTCACTGTTGGTGGGGCATATCCAGGAGGCTCAGAATTCTGTTGAATCCTCCCTGGATCAAGAGCCCCACGACACTGAGCCGCTTATGGCGCTGCCTCCCCACAGCCGACCTGCAGATTCTCTGCATTCCAAACCCCGCCAGCCCACACCGCAGAGAACTAACGTCAGCCAGATGCAGTCCCCACCGGTTCTTGGGCTTCCCCTCCCTAATGCTGACGTCACCACCACTGCATATCCTCCCCACGTGCCTCCCCATTTCCTCTTTCAGCACCCTAGACACACACAGAGATTCAGTGACGACACTGGAGAGACTACGAATACAGAGATGATTAAGGCACAGTCCTGGGCCAGGAAAAGAAAACAGCCTAAGAGAGAGAGGAACGTGGAAACAAATCAATATAATTTAATGACATTAACTCTAACAGAGGAATATGCAAAGTACCCCTGATATAGCAAGAGTGAGTTGTTCCTGGACAATGTAATTTGTATTTTTTGTTGTTGTTTTTTTGAGGAAGATTAGCCCTGAGCTAACTGCTGCCAATCCTCCTCTTTTTGCTGAGGAAGACTGGCCCTGAGCTAACATCATGCCCATCTTCCTCTACTTTATATGTGGGACGCCTACCACAGCATGGCTTGCCAAGCAGTGCCATGTCCGCCCAGGATGAACCGGCGAATCCCGGGCCACCAAAGCAGAATGTGCGCACTTAACCGCTGCACCACCGGGCCGGCCCCAACAACATGATTTGGACAGGTTTTCCCTCACCCACTGTATTAGTTTCCTATTGCTGCTGTAAAAAATGACCACAAATTTAGTGGCTTAAAATAACACGAATTTATTATCTTACAGTTCTGGAGGTCAGAAGTCTGACACGGGTCTCACTGGGCTAACATCAAGGCGTTGGCAGGACTGTGTTCTTTCCTGGAGGTTCTAGGAAAGAATCCATTTCCTTGTGCTTTCCAGCTCCCACAGGCCACCTGCACCCCTTAGCTCATGGCCCCCTTCCATCCTCTCCAAAGCCAGCAATGTCACATCTGTCTGTGACTTTCTTCCGCAGTCACATCTTCCTCTGACTCTCTGACCCTCTCTCTCTTCCACTTTTAATGACCCTTGTAATTACACTGGGCCTACCAAGATAATCTCTCTATCCTAAAGTCAGTTGATTAGCAACCTTCATTCCATCTGTAACCGTAAGCCCCCTTACCATGTGACCTAAGATACTGACAGGTTTCTGGGATTAGGATGGGGATAGCTTTCAGAGGACTTTATTCTGCTTGCCACATTCACCAAAAAAATTCGATAAATATAAAGATATAAATATACACAGGCCTCAACCTGAGTTCCACACACATTCCTCCCTGCCCCACTGTGTAGCAGCAGCCTTACCTCCTCCTGATTGAGGGCAGTGAGCCCTGCCAAGATGGTGACTCCTGGCCCCAGGAGTCCAAAGCCCTGGCAGCAGCCATACTTGTAGTTCAATAGGATCCTGGCTGTGTCCAATGGCAAGAGTGTGACCCTTTGTGGAACAGAACTTTGAACTCTGCAGAGTCCAGAGGTGCAGATTCAGGAAGCATAAAGTCCCCCAGTGGGTCATTGTGGGGATTGGTAATTGGGGCCACTCCTGCTTCCACCCTTTTGTTCCCAGACTCATCTATTTTTCCTACTGGAGGTGCAGTGCCATCTAGAGGGCTCTGATTCAGTGCTTGTGGTAGGCAGAATTCTAAGATGGCTCCCTTGATTGCCACTACCTGGTATCTATGTCCTGTATCCATGTCCCTTTTCTTCAGCCAGGGTGGGACCTGTGAACATGATGGATGTCACTCCCGTGATTGGGTTAGAGTATATGGAAAACGTGAAGGCATTTTTGCAGATGTAATTAAGGCCCCTAATCAGTTTGATTTTCAGTTAATCAAAAGAGAGAGTATCCTGGGTGGGCCTGACCTAATCAGGTTAGCCCTTAAAAGAGGGACTGGGCTCTCCCTGCAGATAGAGTCTGTCAGCCTTGAAGAAGTAAGCCAACATGAGTTTTATAGCTGCAAGAAAATGATTCTGCCAACAAGCACTTGAGCTTAGAAGAGGACCCAGAGCCTCAGAGGAGATTCCAGCCCTGGCTGACGCCTTGATTGCAGCCCCAGGAGACCCTGAGCAGAGGCCCCAGCTAAGCCACGCCCAGACTCTTGACCATGGAAACTGCGAGGTAATAGATGTGTGTTATTTAAGCTGCTAAATTCGTGGTAATTTGTGACCCAACAATAGAACATTTTATCTTGGGTTTTTACACCTAAATTTTCCTCAGGCTTATGATTCTAGGCCTGATCTTACTGGAAGTCAGTCAAATTTGTCTTTAATTCTCCACTTTCTCTTTAAATTCTGGCCCTATTCCACAAGGAGTTTACTTGCTCCCTCATCCCTCTTCTCTCAGCCTCTTTTCAGAATCACCTGCAAACCAGCTCCAGGCATGGCTTTTATTTGGCCAAGAGGCTCTTACAATCTGAGCTAGAGAAAGTAAAGATAATGAATCTGAGGAATTTTTCTGATGAACTCTATCTTTGATTCTTTAAAATAATCAATAGAGCCAATATATTAATTTAATTTAATTCATTTATTGAGCACTACTATACGCCAGGTGGTGTGCTGGATGCTGCGGCTACAGAGATCAAGGGAACGTTCCTGATCTCCAGGAATTCACCACCCAGAGGGAAAAAACAGAAATGTGATCAAATGCACTGTGATAACTGCTCCAACGAATAATGTGCCACAAGCTCTCAGAGGAAGTATAAATAATGCATTCTGCTGGGATGGAGTGTGGGGTCTTGGTGAGCAGACAGGAGAGTGGCCTGGAAAGCCACAGGGAGGAGGTAACATTTGAGAGAGTTCTTCCCTTACGGACGGAAAAAGAGACCAAGTTATCCAAAGTGAATTTTCCAGTTTCCTAACTAAACCCTTTATAAACAGGCTAAGAAAGTTTTCCAAAAATTTAAAGGGGAACATGTTTAGTTGTCCTTCTGTCTCATATTATCATACATACTTGGCTAATTAAAATGTCATTTTAATTAAAGGCACCCATGGAAGCTGTCCAGGTACCACTGTATCAGTGGCCTAGTTGCTCATTTCCCGGCAGGTGAGTTCCCTGAGTGACCTAGCGGTGTCACCATGACTAGCAACCAGGGCTGGAGGCAACAGGGCTACGTGTCCTCAGCAGAAGTAAGTTGCTTAAGCAACACATCCCTTGTTGCTGCATTCTCAGATGACTTAGCTCCACCCCCTGCGAGAAGTAATGCGCCTCTCTCAGAAAAGTTCTGAGAGGAGCCCCAGCTCATGAGGGGAGAGTCACTGCTTGCTAACACGAACTTTGTCCCTGGGCCGACAGATCTCCAACCATCTCCTCATATGTCATGTTTGTTCAAGTCAAGACACACATATCCAGTGCCTACTCTGTGAGAGGAACTCTGCTTGCTGCTGGAGCCACAGACTGAAAACAACAGTTCCTGCCGCACAGGGGCTCATGTCTG
The DNA here is from genome assembly GCF_041296265.1 of Equus caballus. Classification (NCBI taxonomy): domain Eukaryota; kingdom Metazoa; phylum Chordata; class Mammalia; order Perissodactyla; family Equidae; genus Equus; species Equus caballus. The sequence goes on from NC_091715.1 coordinate 18,737,298, forward strand.
GCTTCCTGACTCATTCACAGATGAGGAAACTGAGGCTCTGATCTTTTTGGTTTCTTTCTCTGGTCTGTTCACATTGTACTCCCTTCATTGAGCACCGTCCTCCCTTCATGGATTTGCAGGGCCTAACTGAAGTCCTACTTCTTTTAAGAAGATTTCCTGACCTCTGTAATCATTATTAACTTTTACTATCTCTAAATTTCTATTTCACTAAGTCTAGATCTGACAATTTGTCACTTGATTATACTTTGCCTTGTATCATTTCTTTAGTTATTTGAAGGGTCCGTTGTGGTACTCCAACGATATTATAAGCTTCTTAAAGGCAGGGGTCATTTTTTACATTTCAAGTCTGGGTACATAGTTAATTCTCTATCTACTTAAGATTTAATTGATTGGATAACGAAAATCAACTCTTGAGCAGGCTAGTAATGGAGGGAGAGAAATGTAAGCAATGCTGCCACCTTCAAAGGCTAGTTTGTTCTTAACCCAGCCTTCAAAAACCAGCTGGACTGGGTTTAAAGAATCTTCCATAAGAGCATAACATAAAAACAAAACGATTCACATTATAGATCATATTCGCAATCCATTCAATTAAAGATTGGGTCCATCACAGTGAAAAAAGGATGATTTATTATATGGGAGAATAACATAATCTGTGATAAATGTCAACCTCAAAAGCCACCGTCCACAGCATCCTAAATTTAATTTAATCAATCTATTATCCACGCATTAATGTAAACCTTTTGAGATGTTTTAAAATTAAAAATAACTTTTTTTCTTATTGTTATAAAGGGTTGTTTTTTCCTTCCCCTCCCACTCCTATTCCTGGGGTCTGGCACCTTCCACGAAAGCCTGATTAACAGAAGAGGGCATTTAGTAGGGAAAGAGGCAGCAACGCTCTGTAGCATTATAATGCATGAGAGTATGTGAATGTTGGCAGCGGAAAAGGCCTGAGCTTTTGTAGCTTATCCTCTTTGAGGGAAGACCACAATAAGGGCCTCTTTCTTTTCTTCCCTCTTCTACTTACTTGCAGGATTTGAGCCCAACGAAATCCTCAATCCTTTTCTACCCCCAGCCTGTCTCATCCAGAAGGAACTGGATGACTGACACCCCACTAAAGGCTAAGGAGAGGAAGAAGTCCAAAGGGCTGGGTTTTCCCTACAGACTGGGAAAAGACAAGTCCCCTATTTTCTGGTCTCTCACGAGAAGGCTGGAGTGGATGTTTTGGTCTGTGTTGCTTTGCATCTGTATTCTTTTCTCCTGTTACAGCAGAATTTTTTTCCCTTAGTACTTCAGCAGAACTTTTCCCCTGGTACACTAGGTTCTTTTGGAAAGGAGAAGAAAAGCTCCCATCATGAGCAGCTTATCTCCTACTGCTTATATGGGGCAAAGCTTTCTCACATTTTTATGTCCCCCTTCCATCCTATAGTCAGCCAGAACCTGGCACATTGCAAGAAGGCATCTGACAGTGATCTCATTCATTGAAGAGAAGATATCATGGAAGTCCAAAGAACTCATAAGGGAGAAGACAGTCCCATTGGTAGAACCAGAAAAGCTTATCCAGAGTCTTGAAGGTTCTGTCTTACTTACTGCCATGACTCCTCTGCCTGGCACAGTGCCTGATACACTGTAATTATATAATAATATGGATTAACCAAATGACTAAATAGCAGTATGATAGCTACCATGTATTAAGTACTTATCTCAGTGCCCAACATGTTAAAAATACACAATAAATAATTGTTGCACAAACAAGGGAATGGTAGTAGGGATAGTATTATTGAGCACTTATTGCTCAATTATCTTATTTAATTCTCACAACAACCACAGGAGATGGATATTCCCATTATTCTCATTTTATAGATAAGGAAATCAGGGATTAGAGACTTTAAGTAACTTTCCCCAAAATCAAAATGGCTAGCAAGCGATGGCTAGCAAGCATTCCCCCAATAGCTATTACCAGATGTCAATGAGTGGTGTGCTTCTCCACCAGAGGGCATAGTCTTGTACCCCAGACTTGCCCCGTAAAACTGATGATGCGGGGAAATCCGGGGAAGTAGGCTCGTGCTTCCAGCCACATACAACAGCAATCACTGCTGGAATCAGGGAATTTTGCAGTCAGGGCAATCAAACTGGGAAATGAGAAGTCATCTAGAAACCTAGATGATCACGGGGCCTCAAATCGTAATCCTCAAGTTCCCTTCTCATGTACATAGTCAGCATTTTCCAGACCTTTGGCCAATACTTCTCCTTTTCTAGTTTGTTTCCCCATGTGGACAAATGTTTGGTTTTTATTTTGTTTTGTCTTGTTTTTTGAGGAAGATTAGCTTTGAGCTAACATCTGCTGCCAATCTTCCTCTTTTTGGCTGAGGAAGACTGGCCCTGAGCTAACATCCGTGCCCATTTTCCTCTACTTTATATGTGGGACACCTACCACAGCATGGCTTGACAAGCGGTGTGTAGGTCCGCACTCGGGATCCGAACCAGTGAACCCTGGGCCACCAAAGCAGAACATGCGAATTTAATCACTGTGCCATTGGGCCGGCCCCATGGACAAATGTTTTCTATAGTTATTTTTACTTTGGTAAATTATAAAGTAATGACACATGGTTCTAGCTTAATTGATGGGTTATCATCAAATGGCTCCCCAACATATTGCAAACAAAATAATTTTGAAATTTGTCATTTCAGAACCCTCTCTCTTAATGCTAATTTTCCTAATCTAGGACACTTTTCTATCTCAAGTCAGTAAACAAGGAAACTCTATTTCTACTTCTTTCTTTTGCGTTTTGGCAAAAATAGATTCAGAACTTATGACTATTTCATTGGATCTTTTTAGGTGGTCTGAGTCTGTCTCATTTATTGGCTAGATCCTTACATACATATCATCCTTATCCACCCCTTGGTCCTGTGCACTATGGAAGCAGTAAGTGATGAGGGGACTGAAGGAAGCATGAAATTCAAGATGAGAATGGTAAGCATGTAAGCTGGTACTGGGGCTACAGGGCCCTTAATTTCTGCAGGTAGAGTAGACTGCTCCTACTGGTCCGTTCCTTGTATGACACTAAGACAATGATACACTAAGGTTGAAAATCAAAATTAGGAGAACAGACATATCAGATAAATACTTACAAAAATAAAGCTGTATTTATTTCATAAAAAATGGACTTTAAATAAAAGACTATTATAAAGATACAGAAGCACAAACATGAGATTAGGAAAAATTCACCATGAAAATATAAAAATTTTGAACGTGCTCGTACCCAATAACATAGTCTTCATTCCAAATGGATTGATAAATTTGACTACTTTAAATTGAGAAATTTCCATATGATCAAAGACACTATTAACAAAGAAAAATATCCTAGACACAGATTTAGTATATGTTTCCAACAAAAATAACAAAAAAGAGGGGTGGGGAATTAGGATAATTAATTATAGGGGTCAGCCCTGTACTGTAGTGGTTAAGTTCGGCGCATTCCACTTCGGCGGCCCAGGAACTACGCCACTCGTCAGTCATGCTGTGGCAGCAACCCAAATACAAAATAGAGGAAGATTGGCACAGATGTTAGCTCAGGGCTAATCTTCCTCAAGCAAAAAAAGAGGAGGACTGGCCACAGATGTTAGCTCAGGGCAAATCTCTCTCAGAAAAAAAAAATTTAATTAATTATATAAAAGGGTTACTACAAATGAGTACAAAAAAATAAAGAAGCCAATCAAAAATGGAAAATCAAAAAGTCACGAAATGGCAATTCAAGTAGAAGAAAAAAATAAATGGCCATTAAATATATGAAAAGATCAATATCACATTAATCAGATTCAAACCGCAACAAGATACCATTTCTTACCCATCAGACAAGCAAAAACCAAAAAGTCTGAAAATATCAACTGCTGGTGAGGACGGAAAGCACCAAGAATTCTCATTCGCTGCTAGTGGAAATTGTGAATTGGCATAATCACTTTGGAGAGCAATTTGGCTCTATTTCATAAAGTTGAACATGCATATACCCTCCGACCCAGCATTCCAGTCCTAGGCAAATACCCTATAAATTATTGCTCTTATACTCAATGACATACAAGAATCTTCATAGCAGTATTGTTTGAAATGGCGGGGGGTGGGGAGGAAAGAAACAATCTAATTGTTCACGAATTGGAAAATTTTTTTAACCTTGACTCCTCTAAGGATGAATTTTAATCCAATTAGTTCAGAATACATTTCACAAGTCACAGTTTCAAGGTCAGTTCTCCTTTTTTGGGATAGATTTAAATGCTTATAATTTAATATTTCCTTCTTGTATCCCTTTCATACATATGAATAAGTTTAAACACTTCCAAATAGGGGAAACATGCACTATTGGGTATTAACCATAGAAAGCTGTGTGGCTGGCTGTCTCCCATGATGGCTCACAGGGTTGAAATGCCTTGTTGAACTAAACTTGGTTCAGGTACTGACCCTCAGATATGCAGGTCAGAAATTGATTTGTGTGCTCACTCTGGCAGCAGATATACTAAAATTGGAACAATACAGAGAAGATTAGCATGGCCCCTGCACAAGAATGACATGCAAATGTGTGAAGTGCTCCATATTTTAGAACAGATTGATGGTTACCAGAGTGGAAGTGGGTGGGAGGAGAGAAAAAGGGATAAAGGGGCATACATGTATGGTGACAGAGGGAAACTAGATTTTTGATGGTGAACACAATGCATTCTATACAGAAGTCGAAATATAATGATGTACCCCTGAAATTTACACGATGATATAAACTAATGTGACCTCAATAAAATAATAATTTAAAAAAGAAACGATTTGTCACTTCACTAAAGGTGAATGTGTCCCTAGGAGGACTCACGTCAACCAAGAGACTGATATATGAAATAAGAATATCAATTTCTTAATTCATAATGAGATGTGGGACTGCTTGGGGGCCATGAGAAACCCAACTACAATTAGAAAATTTACTGGTGAACATGGAATCAGTTGCATTCAGGTAAGATGCATTCACTAGAATGTAAGCGCCATGGGGGCAACGAATTTTGTCTGATTTTTCCACTGCTACAATTCCAGAGACTACAACAATACCTGATACAATAAAAGTCTGTTAAATAAATAAATGAATAAGGAGAGACTGATGTATCCATCTCCACAATAGCAAACACCCATCTCAAGATTCAACTACTGGAGTTCCTGTATCAGGGTATTCTTGTTCCAGTACAGTGCCAGATTGAGCTGTGCCAATTTCGGCCTCTGAGATTCTTCTTTTTCTATGCTTCCACAACTGATCCTAGTAGACACCTATATGCCTACCCTATATCCACTCCCTTCTAATTCCTTGCTAACAGAATCTCAGTTTTGTTCTGGGCAGCAACGTGCCCAACCTCAAAGAAAGAATCACAATTCATCTTAGCCAAACATAGCACCTCTGTTCTCCTTTGCCAGATACTCAATGACCCAGGCACCCTTGCAGCCAGCCATGGGTAGCCATATTACCCAGTACTGTCTGATAAGACATAAAGGGAAGACTTCTGGGGGATTCTAAGGAAGATGTTGCTTCCCAGATAAAAAGACAGAGCCTCATTAGGACAAAGATTTTTGCTCCTGACCTTTTTTCCCTGCTTGGGATGCTGATTGTGAGGACATGATGCTTGGAGCTATCACAGCACTGTTATGTTCATGGGATGAGTTAAGGATGACTGCACAGTGGAAGAGTTTTAAAAGCCCAGGTCCTTGATAACATGGTTAATTGCCCTAATTTAGTTTTTTAAAGTTTTTAATGGCTTAAGCTACTGTTCAATGCTGAATGAATCAGAATGTAGCTGATGTTATCATCAACAAAAGCTACTGAATTCTATGTAGGAGTCTGGATAGCATGTTTAGTTACTCATTCATTTTTTTTAAAGATTGGCCCTGGACCGGCCCTGTGGCACAGTGGTTAAGTGCGCACGTTCCGCTTTGGTGGCCCAGGGGTCGCTGGTTCAGATCCCGGGTGCAGACATGGCACCACTTGGCAAGCCATGCTGTGGTAGGCGTTCCACATATAAAGTAGAGGAAGATGGGCATGGATGTTAGCTCAGGGCCAGTCTTCCTCAGAAAAAAGAGGACGACTGGTAGCAGATGTTGTCTCAGGGCTAATCTTCCTCAAAAAAAACAAAAACAAACAAACAAAGATTGGCCCTAAGCTATCATCTGTTGGCCAATCTTTTTTCTTCTTCTTCTCCCCTAGCCCCTCAGTACATAGTTGTATATTCTAGTTGTAGGTCCTTCTAGTTCTGCTATGTGGGATGTCACCTCAGCATGGCTTGAGGAGCAGTGATAGGTCCATGCCCAGGATCCGAACTGGTGAAACCCTGGGCTGCCAAAGCAGAGTGTGCAAACTTAACCATTCGGCCATGGGGCCGGCCTCTACTTACTCATTCTTTATCTCATTCTAATTTTGAGAAGTAAATACAAGATGTTTTACGGTCTTCCTTCTTACCTGATAGGTATAAGATATCAGAAACAATAGTAGTCCTACACTTCTGTTTGTCCCATCTGCTCTTTCTCCCTTTTTACCTCTTTTCCTGTCTTCTCTTGGATTATTTTTTATGAATCCATTTTCTCTCTTCTATTGACATATTAGCTATACCTTTTTAATTTTTTTAGTGGTTGCTCTAAGCTTTACAATATGAATCTTTAATTTATCACAGTCTACCTTTAAATGTTATGGCATTTAACATATAATGTAAGAATCTTATAACAATATACTTCCATCCCATCTCCTCCATTCTTTATGCTATTATGCTCATATTCTACTTCTACAAATGTTATAAATCCCATAATACACTATTATTATTCTCATTTAAGCAGTTATTTATCTTTTAAAGACATTATAAACAAGAAAAACGTCTTTTATACTTACCCACATATTTACCATTTCTGATACTCTTCATTCCTTTGCATAAATTCATGTGTCCATCTGGTATCAGCCTTCCTTCAGCCTGAAGAACTTCCTTTAGCATTTCTTGTAGTACAATTTCACTAGTGATGAATTCTCTTAGCTTTGGTTTTCTGAAATGTCTTTATTTTGCCTTCATCTTTGAAGGACATTTTCACTGGATATAAAATTCTAGGTTGACAGTGTTTTTCTTTCAGTGCTTTAAAGATGTTGCCCCACCACTCTCTGATTTGCATTGTTTTTGATGAGAAACCAGTGATCAATCTTATCTTTAAGATTTTCTCTTTATCACTGGTTTTCAGAAATTTGATTCTGTAGTGCCTCAGTGTAGTTTTCTTTGTGTTTTTGCTCCTTGGGGTTCCCTGGGATTCTTAGATATATTGGTTTACAGTTTTCAATGTATTTGGAACATTCTGAAAGTTGAGTTAAGAGAATTACAAAATTGTCAATTGTGTTTCATTGCTATATATTGCCAAAGGTCAGTGAAGAGTGCTTAACCACTATTCACAGCTCTTTAACAGCTTTTTGTTTTTAACCATGGCTTCAGAGACTCAGTACTGAAAGAAAGTTTGGGAGATTGTTCTGTCTGCTGTCCTTCCCAGATTCTAAGCACTATAACTGCATAATTTCCCTCTATTTGGTATAACTGTAAAATATCTATAAAAAGGAGAAGGGAAAAAAGTTGTGTGGATTAATATGTTCTGCATAATGGCCTTTTCAACATTTTCTCCTACTTTCACTAAGCTTGCTTCTTTAAAAAAAAAAATCTCCAGGTTTATAGTTGACTGTTAATCAGATAACAGATTAGGTGCACTTCTAAGGTGAGACAGGGTTGTAAATAATTTATCCCAGGTGGTGTGTTCTGGATTGGACCTTGTCCACATGATGTCTATCAGGCAGAGAAAATGCTCCAGGCAGAGTGCAATAGGGATTACAATACTGATTACCCAGCCTCTGCAAGGATTCCTGATTCTATGACCATTGGGGCAGGCCTCATTGGTTGGCCAATGTTAACAGAATCATTGCACATTTATTATTCAGGAGGAAGGTCAAAGCCTCATGACAAAGGTCAATGAATAAGAGAATGATCCTGTGTAAGGTGGGATAAAAATAGACTTAGGGACAAATCCTTCTCTCTCCTCATTGGACCATTCACAATTATTCTTCCTAAGCTAAAGATTGTTATAAGCTTTATATTACTAGGTAGACAGAAAGGAATAAACATTTAGAGGGTACCTACTATATTCTAAGCACTCTGCAAAGGTTTTTACAACAGCATTTAATATTCACAACCCTAGGAGGAGGAAACTAATTATTAACTCCATTTTACAGATAAGCACACTGAGATTCAAGAACCTTGTCCTAAATCACACAGCTGGTATCTGGCAGCGCTGGGATTTGCACCTAGGTCTACCTGGCCTCAACAATCCCTGTTTTTTCTGCCACACAAGTACACTCAGCTTCACCTTCCAAAAAGTACTTACCGAATACTACCCCTTAGCTTCATACCAATAGGTTGGCATTCTCTACGTCACTTGCTTGGATGGGAAAACCCACTCTTCCTGCCAGATAATGAGTGTGTATTCTATCTATGAGGGAAGAACATAAATGAAGAGCTGTGGATCATTTTCAAAGTATTGGGACAGTGCTCATCTCAGAAAGAATGATGGCATTGTGATGCCCCAGATTCACTGACTAGATGTTCAGAGAGGAATCCTCCACAAGCAGAAAGTGCTATGGCCTCTGGAATTCTCCTTCTTTGAAGGAGTCTGGATGGGGGCAGCTTCCTGCAGCCTCTTAGGGTGGTGGGGATCTCCTAGTGGCGTTGATTGTTTACCTGTCTAAGGCTGTAGGTATTCCTGATTCATATTGCAGAGTCCTACTTTTCAGTCTCATTCTTGGCATGAGGTCAGGGGTGCAAGGCAGAGAAGAGAAGGAAAGCTTAGGAAGAGGAATAAACTGGGGAGACCGGAACTGTTAAGAGCAAGCATTCTTTGCTGTAATTTAAACAAGGTGTGTGCTTATAAAACAATTTGTGAGAAGTGGACCAAGTGTGTTGACTGTTTATAGTTTTTTGCCTGAGCTCCAGCCTTAGGACAGTATTTGATAAATGTCTGTTTGTAAATTTTCCATTTTTTGCCAGATCTATGAGGGCTATAATTTCACAGTGGTGTAGTAAAAGATCTCTTGACTAAGAGTCAGGAGGCCTCAGTTTTATTTTTGACTCTGCCATTTTCTCACTGTCTGACCTTGGACAGGCACTTTACCCGCTCTGCATTTCAGTTTTCTTAGCTATTAGATGAGGAATTTGGACTAGAAAATCATTAATATTCTATGCTTCTATGATGACAAAAATCTCAACAATAGAGGTTGGAGGGCTTTGAAGGAAAAAAAATCCCTTATTCTTCCAGATTATACTCAGCCAGGCCAGCTTTATTTAAACGGCTGATTTCATTCTCAGCTTCCCCTGAAGCTCTGTAATGGCAATGCAAAATTAACCCTTTTTTTTCCCATATAACAACAAATATCTTTTTAGTTTAATAGAATTTAGATGACAAAGCAGGACATACGTAAAAACTGAGTAATAATACATGGTAATTAAGACTAAATGAAATCATCTGTAAAATGACAAGCAAGGCATGCCACTCATGGTAGGCATTAAGAAATGCTAGTTGCATATCTCATTTCTTCCTCTCCTGTAGCACCCTCCTGCAATTAATCTTTTAAGGAGACTTTAAAATGTATTACAGTTCTCTCAATCCTATGGTTTTGGGTCCCCCTTTGATCTTGCACCCTTCCCCTACCTCCATCATCCCCCAAAAGGAATGACTCACTCCCATACCCTCCACCTCCAGAATGAGTTCTCAGATAATAACCTCTGTTGCCTCCAGCAGAATATGCCCAACATCCGCTCACACCACAGCCAGAACATAGGTTGGTTCTTTGTTCCTCAGGTCAAACAGAGGCTGTTTGGGTGGAGTTCACGCTCTTGTATTTCCTTCTTTGAAGTATCCTCTATTTTCCTGGATTCACTGTTAACAATTAATTTCCAGTTTATGAATGGTACAAAGATCGGTAAGCTGGATTCTGAGCTTTAAAATCTATTGCATGTACCCAGGGGCCATAGGGAAAACAGGGGGTGGCTTATACTGTGTGCGCTCACAGGCAATTATTTCCTATGATCTTATTGAGTAACTGCCATACCCAGATTCAAAGAGCTAATACTTTAGGAGGCCTAAGGATGGCTGATTGTACTTTTCAGATTTCCTAAGTATTTATGAGGAGTTAGAGCCTTGATCCCTGGGCTGAGTGGTGGGCAGTAGTCTTCCCTTTGGACATGACTTCAGCAGGGGAGAGAGGGAGGGCTGCCTGGAGGAGGTAGGTCACACTGAATGGGTGACAAACTGTGTATCTGCCCCTCAGTTCAGATTGTTCTTGTCCTTTTTATCCAGGAAGGTGGATCCCTTCCAACCATATCTAGAACCATAAGGGTCTGTAATGTTGAACTGTAAGTCCTTGGAGGGCAGGGACTAGGCAATATTTATTTCACCCTTCTCCAAGTGCAATGCTTGGCAGGAAACAGACCTTGATAAATGTTTGTTAAATGTTGAATAAGAAGCAGGCTTCCACTGCCCTTTACATGCAGACAGACTCCAAGGCGGCTGCCATGATCCTTCCTCCCAGTGCCTTTGTGTGATCCTCTCCACTTGAGTATGGGCAGGACTTGTGACTTGCTTCTAACCAATAGAATATGGTGAAGGTGATAGGGTGCCACTTCCATGATTATGTTACATTATGTAAAACTCTTGCCAGGCAACAAAAGCAAAAAATAGACAAATGGGACTATATCAAACTTAAAAACCTCTGCACATCAAAGGAAACAATCAACAAAGTGAAAGGCAACCTACTGAATGGGAGAAAATATTTGCAAATCATATATCAGATAAGAAGTTAATGTCCAGAATATAAAAAGAACTCCTACAGCTCAACAACAACAAAAACAAATAAGCTGATTTTAAAATGGGCAAAGGATTTGAATAGACATTTCTCCAAAGAAGATATACGAATGGCCAACAAGCATATGAAAAGATGCTCAACATCACTAATCATCAGAGAAGTGCAAATCAAAACCACAATGAGGTATCACTTCATCCCTGTTAGGATGATCACTATAAAAAAAACACACAGAAAATAACAAGTGCTGGTGCAGATGTGGAGAAAAGGGAACCCTTGTACACTATTGGTGGTATAGGGGAGGAAGACCTATTCCTCTACCCTCTAGGTCCTTCTGGCTGGTTGACATGAGACAGAATAAGAGAAAATCAAACAAAGTTTAATAACATGTATACATGGGAGAAACCCAGGAAAACTGAGTAACTCTCCAAAATGGCCAAAGCCGCCACCTTAAATACCATCTTCAGCTAAAGACAAAGGAGGATGCTGGGGGTAGTGGTTTGGGACTTCAGAGGGGAGGAAGGCAATTCACATGGAGATGGAAAAGCAAATGCCTGTTAAACAAGTGCTTGCTGAGCTACCTAGAGACAATGTGATCCGAGAGACAGAACTTTCATAAAAATTGGCTTGTTGGTGCCTTTCTATCACAGCTATTTTGCATTATCCTATAGTTATCAGTGGTGATAGCTCCTTCCTGGAACAGGCCTTGTATCCTAAATTCTTTTGGGCAGTTAGGGGGAAGGTCAAAGTTTCTTTCAGAGTCTTTTGTTCTTAAAAATAATCAAGCCAAAGAGACACATTTGGGGTGGCAAATTCTGATCACCTACAGTGGGAATGTAGGATGGTGCAGCCACTATGGAAAACAGTATAGAGATTCCTCAAAAAATTAAAAATAGAACTACTATATGATCCAGCAATCCCACTTCTGGATATATATCCAAAAGAACTGACAACAAGATTTTAAATAGATATTTGCAGACGTATGTTCATTGCAACATTACTCATAATAGCCAAAATGCAGAAGCGACCTAAATGTCCATCAATGGATGAATGGATAAAGAAATGTGGTATATACATACAATGGATTATTATTCAGCCTTAAGAAAGATGGAAATTTTGTCATAGGCTGCAACATGGATAAACCTTGAGGACAGTATGCTAAGTGAAATAAACCAGTCACAAAAAGACACTGTATGATTCCACTTATACGAGGTATCTAAGGTAGTCAAATTCATAGAGACAGAAAATAGAATGGTGGTTACCAGGGGCGGAGGGAGGGGGAAATGGGGAGTTGTTCAATAGGTACAGAGCTTCAGTTTTGCAAGATGGAAAAGCTACACAACAATATGCATATATAGACAGTCCCCAACTTACGTTGGTTCCACTTACAATTTTTCAACTTTATGATGGTGCAAAAGAAACCATACATTCAGTAGAAATTATACTTCAAATTCTGAATTTTGATCTTTTCCCAGGCTAGCAATATGCAGTACGATCCTCTCTCATGATCCCGCACAGCCACAGCTCCCAGTCAACCCTGCGATCTCCAGGGTAAACAACTGATACATTTACAACCATTCTCTACCCCAAAGAACATTCTGTTTTTCACTTTTGGTACAGTATTCAATAAGTTACATGAGATATTCAACACTTTGTTATAAAACAGGCTTTGTGTTAGATGATTTTGCCCAACTGTAGGCTAATGCAAGTGTTCTGGGCATGTTTAAGGCAGGCTGGGCTAAGCTATGATGTCTGGTAGGTTAGGTGGATCAAATGCATTTTCGACTTAAAATATTTTCAACTTAAGATGGGTTTATTGGGACATAACCCCATCGTAAGTCGAGGAAGATCTGTAGTTAACACTCCTGTACTGTACACTTAAAAATGGTTAAGATGGCAAATTTTATGTTACGTGGGGGTTTTTTCACAATAAAAAAAGGACTCTATCTTGCTAGAAGACTACTCTAGAGACTCTCCTCTGCTGGCTTGATGAAGTAAAGGGCCGTATTGGGTAAGCCCATGTGACAAGGAACTGCAGGCAGCTTCTAGAAACCACAAGCAGCCTCAACCGACAGCCAGTAAGAAGCCAAGGCCCTCAGTCAACGACATGAATTCTGCCAACGCCAACAACTTGAGCTTAAGCGGCTTCTCACTTGGCCATGCTCCCACATGAGAATGTAGCTTGGCCGACACCTGAGCAGAGGGCCCAGGTAAGCCATGCCTAGGCTCCTGACCTACAGAAACCACGATAATAAATGTATGTAATTTAAGCCACTAAGTTTGTGGTAATTTATGTGGCAATAGCTAACTAATACAAAAGGGATGGTATAACCCAACTTGCTTTCACGTAACTGCCTTGCTGTTGTAGAACCTTGAAATAAAAAGTGTTCATGGTGGAGGGCAACGGCCAGTCTTAAGTCATAAACATTCATAGCCCTGGAATATGTCCATGTCTCTGCCTAAAAGTCACTCAGCCTCTACATGTGGTTTCCAGGGGGCAGACTCTGCAGATTTAGTACAATTGCCAATGCGCTGGCCTCCTCACAAAGCGCACAAAGGAAAAAAAGAGACATGATCTTCTCTCTCTTTTTTTTTTTGAGGAAGATTAGTCCTGAGCTAACATCTGCCACCAATCCTCCTCTTTTTGCTGAGGAAGACTGGCCCTGAGCTAACATCCGTGCCCATCTTCCTTTACTTTAATGTGGGATGTCTACTGCAGCATGGCTTGCCAAGCTGTGACATGTCCACACCCGGCATCCGAACCGAGGAACCCCAGGCTGCTGAAGCGGAATGTGCGCACTTAACCACTGCGCCACTGGGCCGGCCCCCATGATCTTCTCTCTTAAACTTTAACCAAAGGGTCTCCATGGTCTCTCTCTGCCATGAATTTTATGATCCTCAGTAAGAGCCCCATGGAGTGCAATGGTAACAGCCTGGGATGGATTCAGGCTAGGAAGGCAAATCAATTCATCTCATAAACAGATAGGGGCGGCTTGGGATGACTCCTTACAACAGGGGACCACCTCTGCCCCAGTCTACCGACACAGCTTCTCATTCTTTGGTTTGCTGTAAGCATTCCCTATGGCAAGGGTCAGAAATGAGCAGAGCTGGGCACGTCCATGGGAAATCAAGCATGATCACACCCATATCTGTATGTTCCCAAACGGCATTTACCACCCCAACCTCCCTCTCTGGCCAAGGAGCTTCTTATCTCCACTTCTTTCTGTGGTGAGCAGAATGGAGGCTTTTTGACCATTTGGCTCCCTTTCTCCTTACAAGTGTGTGTAGTGAGGTGGTTTTGGGGAGGGGTGGTGTGAGATGGTCAAAAGTAGGCAACAGTGGTAGTTGGGAGGATGCAGGCAATCCCAGCCGTGGCTATGCAGAGCCAGAAACTCAAATGCGGTCAGTCTTCTCTGGCAGGTCAAAGTCATTATCTCAACCTCCACATCTTCCCAGATGTGCCAACAGAAAGGAAAGGCCTTTCTTGGTGCCAATGAGAAAAGACTGGCTGGCAGGACTTGGGTCACAATATTGACTAAGGGGGTGGCATACTCTGATTGGCAGCCCCCCACCAAAGGGAACCATCTAGTTGGGTGTATGGGGACAATAATTTTTCAAAAGCAGAAAATGCTGTGGCCAGCCTGGTGGCATAGTGGTTAAGTTTGTGCACTCCACTTTGGCGGCCCGGGGTTCACGGGTTCAGATCCCAGGCACGGACCTAGCACTGCTCATCAAGCCACACTGTGGCTGCCTCCCACATAAAATAGAGGAAGATTGGCTGGCACAGATGTTAGCTCAGGGCCAATCTTCCTGACCAAAAAAAAAAAAAAAATGGCAGAAGATGCTGTTCTAGGAAACAAATAGCTGTCCTTGATGTTTTCTCTCACTCAATATGTATTTCAGACTGTACCATAAGGTCCTGGTTCCTGTCATTCCTGTGCTTCCTACATTGAGCAGTGGATTCCCCTTTTGCCTAAGCTAGAGTTGGTTACCATCACTTGCTAATGAGAGTCCTGATTAATACCTTATTTATTACTGACCAGCCTCTTTTAATTGCAGCCTAAAGTAGTGTAATACCTTACATTTACAAAGAGAAGTCTTACACTTTTGATGGTCCACCCCTAAAGATGAAACAGGCTTCCATGTCCTAAAGCATAATTTCTCAAAAGAGAAAAGAAAAGAAGGGGGCTGGCCCAGTGGCATAGTGGTTAAGTTCACGTGCTCCACTTCAGCCACCTGGGGTTTGCAAGTTCACATCCCAGGCACAGACCTAGCACTGCCCATCAAGCCACACTGTGGTGTCATCCCACATAAAATAGAGGAGGATTGGCACAGATGTTAGTTCAAGGAGGTCAAGACAAAAAGAGGAAGATTGGCAACAGATGTTAGCTCAGGGCCAATCTTCCTCACAAAAGAAAAGAAAAGAAATCTTGGCCCCAAACAGTGTTTTCTTGGGGTTGGTTGTTTCTATTGATCATTCTCACAGGTTGTTACCCACAAGTAGCAAGAAAATCACCCTCTGAGAAAGAGCCAACTTCTGGTCCATTCCAAGTACTACAACCTGTGGAACACAGATCTTACCAGATGTTATCAAAATTTAGATAATTCAAGCTACAGTGAGCGTATCTGGAGAGTCATCCAAATCTATAATTTCATGTAATGAGAATCTGAATTTAGAGTGTTTCTCTGGCTCCAGATCAACAAAATTACATCTCTGCTTACCTGGCAATTTCCCTTCCAGGAGTCTGCCTAAGGAAACAATCATAAACCTGGGCCAAAACTTGGGTGGCCCAAGTTTTGAACAAGTTTTGCCCAAAAGGAACAAAAGATGTTCATCGAAGAATTGTTTATCATTGAAAAAAAAAAACCTTAAATCTTCAACAACAGAATGGTAAAATAAATTGCATGTGATGGAACTCTAAGGAGCCGTTGCATTTTTTAATGTAAATATACATAATGACATCAGAAACTACACTATAATGTTAATAGTAATAATGCTAACAACTATGTCAGGTGCTGTGCTGAGCATTTTACATGTATTATTTCATTCAGTCCTCACAACTAACCATATGTAGGATATTATTATTATTTACTTATTACAGATGAAGAAATGGCGGCTTAACAAGATTAAGTAACTTAACACAATCACAAAGATGGGGTGTGTCTAATTCCAAAGCTGTAGCAGCTAAGAAGCCACTACACTATTCCGCAGGATACAAATTATAGACATATGATACCAATTTGTTGTTACTACACAGACACACACACACAGGTGATTTTAAAAATATTTTTAAATGGGTACAGCAAAGCACAGACCAGTCAGAATGGACACTACAACCAATCAGAATGGAAGCTAGGTGTAAATAACCAAAATGGTCATCTGGTTTTAGTTAGCCTCTGCTGTGTAACAAACCACCCCAAAATTTGGTGGCTTAAAACAACCATTTTATTAGCTCGTGATTCTGTGGATTGATAACATGGGCTGGAATCAGCTAGGTGGTTCTTCTGCTGGTCTTTCCTAGAGTCACTTGTGTGGCTACAATCATCTCACAGCTCAACTAAGATTGGATGGCAACACAGCCTCACTTACACATCTGGCAGTTGGTGCTGGCTGTCAGCTGGACCTCTCTCTTCAAGAAGTTTTTCATCCTCAAGGAGGCTAGCTCAAGTACCTTCACGTGGCAGCAGCAGCGATCCAAGAAGGCATGAGCAGAAGCTTTAAGACCTCTTGAAGGCTGGGAGCTGGCCCCGTGGCCAAGTGGTTAAGTTCGCCCGCTCCGCTTCAGCAGACCAGGGTTTCACTGGTTCGGATCCTGGGAGTGGACGTGGCACCACTTGTCAAGCTCATGCTGAGGTGGCATGCCACATGCCACAACTAGAAGGACCCACAACTAAAATACACAACTATGCACCGGGGGGCTTTGGGGAGAAAAAGGAAAAATAAAATCTTTAAAAAAAGATCTCTTGAGGGGCTTGCTTGGTGGCACAGTGGTTAAGTTTGCATGTTCCACTTCAGCGCCCGGGGTTCACCGATTCGGATCCCGGGTGTGGATCTATGTATCGCTTAAGCCATACTGTGGCAGGCATCCCACATATAAAGTAGAGGAAGATGGGCACAGATGTTAGCTCAGGGCCAGTCTTCATCAGCCAAAAGAGGAGGATTGGCAGCAGATGTTAGCTCAGGGCTAATCTTGCTCAAAAAAAAAAAAATCTCTTAAGGTCTTGCTTAGAAGTTGTACACTACCACTTCTACTGCATTCTATTGGTCAAGGCAAGTCACAAAGCCAGTCCAGACTCAAGGAATGGGGAAATAGACTCTACCTCTTGATGGGAGGAGCTGCAATGAATTTGTGGCCATTTTTAATCCACTACACTGTATATACCAACTGAGTATCAGCCCTGCATGTATATGTACATAAAAAAAAAGACTAGAAGGAAACCAACCTGTTGACAGGGATTATTTTTCTTTTTGTATTTCCACACTTCTCCAATTTTCTTAATCAGTATGCATTACTTTCATAAACAGAAAAAAGAAATGACACCTTTCCTAATACTTTAATAGGGCAGGTTGGAGAGCTTCACTTTGGCACTGAAATCAACAGAATTCCTTCTTCCCTAGCTCTACCATTTTCCTGGCTTTGGCAATTTTGTAACCCCTCTGAGCCTCAGGTTTTTCTCAGTTCCAAAGATGGAGCTAACATTACCTATTTCACAAGACAGTTGTGAGGCTCAGATGAGACAATGAATATAAAGCACCCACACTCACGATGTGCCTTGGCCACAATGTGCCTTGGTGGTTTCCCTTCCTCCTCCTCTCCCCCTACTCAGACCTCCTCAGTTATAGGATTCTCTTTCTCACGAAGATTAAACTCTGTTTAGTAAACCACACACACCTCTCTAAAAGTAAACCATATGCCCAGAGAGCTGGTTTCAAAACTTAGTCCTCCTTTATAACTGCTAAACACCTAGCACGAGACTCAATAAATATTTGTTGATTTGTTGAGGCATTAACCAAATAAAAGTTTTCCAAATGCTAGGCAGTTAATCCCTTTTCATGCAATTTTAAATCTAAATTCCAGTATCAAGAGGCAGTAATGTTGGTTATCCATTGCACCCATCTCTTCATGACAATGGAAAAGCCTAACTTGATTCCCTGCCCTGAAGAAAATTCAAGTTTCTGAGGGTTCTAAGCTTCCACATGTGCACAACTACAATCACAAGGAGCTTGTGTTAGCCATCTGTTTTTCAGAATAGGCTCTTCTTGTCATAATGGCAAAGTTGAACATAAGAGCATGAAACTTAAACTGAAAAAACAGAATAAATATAAAAAATTATAATGCATTTTAATGAAACAATCATTATTCTAAAAAACTAAGCAACCCAAACTGAAAACGGTCTTGTTTTTCCTTCAACGAAGCAGCTATCATTAGTCATGGAGGTCTAATTTACTGTTATC
Organism: Equus caballus; assembly: GCF_041296265.1. NCBI lineage: Eukaryota > Metazoa > Chordata > Mammalia > Perissodactyla > Equidae > Equus > Equus caballus. Next base: position 18,755,637 of record NC_091715.1, read on the forward strand.
AGTAAATTTGTAACAAGCTCCCCTCCATCCTCCCACAACTTAGACCAAAGCAGAGGAGGGAAGGGCCTACGAATGATCTTCCATGTGTCACGGTGACAGGAAAGACACCACCTGAATTAGGTAGATGAGAATCAATACTATTTTTAAAGATCTTTGAGAAAGACATTTCTTAAACTCCCAGCTGACAGTGACTCACCATGCATGACATCCCCAGAGGGTGGGAAAGGTAAGAGAGAACTCACTTTTGCTTTCTTTCTACTTACAGGATATTGCGAACAAAGGCAGAGACTCACTTGTTGAATGTCGTGGGGGAGGTCATTTGGTGATAGTCCAATCTCTCATTCTACAGAAAGAGAATGCTGCAGGTCCCTTTTATTCGTTCTCTGTGACTCATCCCAGAACCCAGGCAGGACCCTCAGGAAGGTCTGTCTGGAAAGGTGGGTTGTAAAAGAAAACTCTATCTGCAAGAGGCTTGAAAACTTGTTCCAGTGGGTACAATCCAGGAATAGCTTTACTCTAAGCCAACTGTTAACAAAAATTTTGGTGCCACGACATTTAAAAATTATCAAAGAATCCAAAATGCTTACCTTTGAAAATTCCAGAAAACATAAGAATACATAAGCACACATTCCTTTAGTCACTGAAGCAATGATGTCATCACACATTCTTGTAAATTTATAATTATTTCAAAATAGAAAGTTAAAAAAAGGGAATAAAAAGAAGCACAGAGGATGGAGCAAGTAGGGATTACAACAACTTTCAACAGCAATGGAAGCCAGAAGATAGTCAGATATTGTCAATATGCTGAAAGAAAATCACTTCCAATCTCAAATTCTGTAAGCAGCGAAATAAATTCTTCAAAAATTTTACGATGAATTACAGACATATTTAGACAAGCAAAACAGAACATTGTACAAAGGCAGATCTTCATTAAAGGAAATTATGAAGAGTGTAACCCAGGCAGAAGGAAAGTGTTTCCTCAAGGAAAGTCAGAGATTTGAGAAACAATAAGCAGGGGGAAAAGCAAGAAAGAAAACATTCTGTTAATTCTAAAGATCTCAAGTACAGTATTCCCCCCTTATTTGCGGTTTCACTTTCTCCAGTTTCAGTTACCCACAGTCAACCACAGTCCGAAAACATTAAATGGAAAATTCCAGAAATAAACAATTCATAAGTTTCAAATTGTGCACCGTTCTGAGTAGCGAACGTGATGACATCTTGAGCCTTCCCACTCTGTCCCGCCCAGGATGTGAATCATCCCTTTGTCCAGCGTATCCACGCTGTATACCTTAGCCGGTACCGCCCCTTAGTTACTTAGCAACCATATCAGTTATCAGATGACTGTCCCAGTGTCACAGTGCTTGTGTTCAAGTCGCCCTTATTTTACTTAATAGCCCCAAAGCACAAGAGCAGTGATGCTGGCACTTCAGATACGCCAGAGAAGTTATTGTTGTTAATCTCTTACTGTGCCTAATTTATAAATTAAACTTTATCACAGGTATGTATATATAGGAAAAAACATAGTATATATAGGGTTCAGTACTATCCCCAGTTCCAGGATCCACTGAGTGTCTTGGAACTATCCCCCACAGATAAGTGGGGACTACTGTATAGGGTGAAAACTTATTGAGGAATCCAAATAAACTACCTTAGGAAATTTTGTAAAACATAAGAATACACAAGGACGTATTCCTTTAGTCATCAGAGTGATGACTTCATCACACAACAGGTCACCTCTGGAAAATTCCAGCGAGAGTGATAAAGGCAAATGACAGACTCCTTGAAAGGATCTTGGGACCCACAGCATCCCCGGGACCACAGTTTGAGAATAGGCCGTCTAATTCTCCTCATCGCCCAAGGCCAGATCTCCTGAGTTTCTTTCCCTGACGGGTCAAGAAAGAAACAGCAAGGTCACTGGTCGGGGGCCATCAGGGAAATTCCTCTCTCTCTTTCGCAAAGGTTACTGGAGGACACGTAGGTTCTGCGGTCCAGCTTCCAGTAAGGCTCCGAGAGGCGCCACTAGAGGGCGCCGCTAGGGAACCCTGCCGCGCGCCCCACTGGCCCAACCCGCGCGGCCGAGTTCACACGACGCCCGGAAGAGAGGGCGGCGCCCGGAAGAGGGGCGGGGCGGTCGCGGCCTGATTGGACGAGGTGCCACCGCATCACAGCTGAGGGCGGGGCCTCTTCGCGCTAAAAAGAGGAGCCCGGCGGTCGCTCAAGCGCGCAGTTCTGGCCGCTTGAGCTGAAGCTTTTCAGTCGCTCACCGAGGTTCGCCGGGTCATGGTGCCAGCCTGACTGAGAAGAGGACGCTCCCGGGAGACGAATGAGGAACCACCTCCTCCTGCTGTTCAAGTACAGGGGCCTGGTCCGCAAAGGGAAGAAAAGCAAAAGACGAAAATGGCTAAATTCGTGATCCGCCCGGCCACCGCCGCCGACTGCAGTGACATCTTGCGGCTGATCAAGGTAGCCGAGGCCCGGGCTCCTCCCAGGGCGGGGGGTGGCTCCGTCTCCGGGAGAGTCCGCGTCTCGCGCAGGTTCCCCCTTCTCCCCCAGCCCCGCCTGGCCGCGCCGCTCTGGGCCGGACTCTGGGAAGAAATCGCGCCCCGTCTGCCCGCTGCCCCCCCTGCCCTTTCCCGCGGAGCTGCCGGGCCGGGGCCTCACTTAGTTTCCTCTTTCTCTCCCTGTCTCGTATGCGCATCGCCCCAGGAACTGGCTAAATATGAATACATGGAAGAGCAAGTAATGTTAACTGAAAAAGGTAACACGACAGTGGGAGGCGAGGGACGAGCGTCTGGTGCCTGTCACCTTTACCGAAGCTAACACTATCTATGCTGCCCCTTGCAGATCTGCTAGAGGATGGTTTCGGAGAGCACCCCTTCTACCACTGCCTGGTTGCAGAAGTGCCCAAGGAACACCAGACTCCGGAAGGTAACCGCCCTCCCCTTTCAGAAGCCAAAGAAACCGAGTGTTGTGTAAATCGTAGTGTCTGCTGTGTAGAGCCACTTACAACACAGGCCGAAGTTACTGAGAAGTTGGCCAGAAATAATAGCCAACCAGTGTTCAGACTACTGAGGAAAAAAATAGATGTCCGGCACTTAATAATAGGGCGGGTTAAAAGAGCTGTGTAAGTATCAGTGCCGTGGAGACCCGGAAGAGTTTGAGCCATTTAAGTAAGTATCACAGTGCTGTGGAGACCCGGAAGAGTTAGGTATAATGTCATTTGTTGTAATTCAGTTTCATAAATGGTTCTTGTTTGACCCTAACGTAACCTTTTTTGTAATTGTTAAATCACATTTTTTTCTTTAATTTGTCCCAATCTTCAGGTTACAGTCTCTAGCTTCGCCATGTACATGGCCCTTCCGTGTACATGGATGGGCGGGGAGGTAACTAAAAGATCCTTTACACAATAAAGTAGATGATCATGATAAATGAGGTAAGGTCCTATTATCACACACTTAAAACACGGTAGATCAGAAACTCCATTGTACTCGCTTCCTGTCTGTGTTTGCAAAGGACTATAAAATGGCTAGAAAGTTTAATTTGAAACCTTTGCCTCCAGTTGGAATTATAGACACCCGATAAGAGGATGTAAATTTTTTTTTTTTTTGCTGGTCCCTGTTGACTGGTCAGAAGACAGCACTAAAAGGGGAAGTTGTTTGGGTGGGTGCTTAAGTTTTTTTCTGACGTCTGTTCCCCAAGCTAGAAGAAATGAGCAGAAAACATAAGGGGTGAGGTGCTTTTTAGAGGGATGTGGATGTTACACAACACCTGTTTCTGGGTACCTCTGCTTCTTCTGGCTTAAAAACTGGGGAGAGCAAATTGAAAATGTGTGAATTGGAAGGCAAGTTCTGAAATTAAACGTTGCTTTTTTTGGCCTGATGTCCTGACCTTAAGGAAGTGGAGTTTCTAAACTACAAATATTTCTTATTCTGAACTGCCGTGTAAACCTGACTTATTCCCAAGTCAACATACCAGTATATCAATAGGATGTGAATAATGTGTGTGTTTAGTTTAAGACCATAGCAGTTTCGCTCTGGCAAGTAATGAACAGCATTCTCGCTTCCTGAGTTTGAGACCCAGCAGATTGCAGAGTGGCCAGTCCACAATTTTAGCCTGGCTTCAGCTAGCTCTAATGTGTGCTTTTGGCAAATACCTGTTCTGAGAACAGTGAGATCATCCAACAGTGGCCTGGACTGCACTAGCATAAAAGTCAGGAGACAGTCCGGTTCAGTGGCTACTTATTTTTATAATACATGCATGTATATTTTTTAAAACCTGTGATAGGCTTCTGATTTTGCAGCTACAACTTCCATGGATTGCTTTTCATCCACATCTCATGTGATACTCTTATTACAGGACACAGCATCGTTGGTTTTGCCATGTACTATTTTACCTATGACCCATGGATTGGCAAACTGTTGTATCTTGAGGACTTCTTCGTGATGAGTGATTATAGAGGTATGATTGAGTTCAGGGGGCAGCTCTAAAGAGAATTAGGGCTTGAAGTCTTTAAAATGACTTTTTAAATGGTACTTCTCTTTCTTTTAGGCTTTGGCATAGGATCAGAAATTCTGAAGAACCTAAGCCAGGTACGTCTTGATTTTTGGTTTCTGAATTTGTAAGGGTTACTGGATTATTTTAATGACTGAATCAAAATTGGGTCTTGGAAATCCGGTGAAAGGTCACTGAGTTTGTGTTTTCCTCTCCCATATAAAAGGTTGCGATGAAATGTCGCTGCCGCAGCATGCACTTCTTGGTAGCAGAATGGAATGAACCATCTATCAACTTCTACAAAAGAAGAGGTGCTTCTGATCTGTCCAGCGAAGAGGGATGGAGACTCTTCAAGATCGACAAGGAGTACTTGCTAAAAATGGCAGCAGAGGAGTGAGGAGTGCTGGTGTAGACGATGACAGCTTCCATTCTATTTTAGAATAAATTCTCAACTTATCTTGCTTTCTATCCTGTTTGTAGTGAAATAATAGAATGAGCACCCATTCCAAAGCTTTATTACCAGTGGCGTTGTTGCATGTTTGAAATGCGGTCCGTTGGAGATGGTAATCTTGGATGCAGTTTGCCGTCAGATTTCTCCTTGAACATCTTTTTGCTAAACAACTAGGTGGTGTGATCTTAATGTATATGAAAAAACTTCATTCTTGTGAGTCATTTAAATGTGTACAATGTACACACTGGTATTTAGAGTTTCTGTTTTGATTCTTTTTTAATAAACTACCCTTTGATTTAATTGCTTGGTGTCAGCATTTTTACTAATCCTTTATTTCTTAGATATTTTTCTTGCTGTTGAGTGCAAAATAAAAACGGCCAAAAAACAACTTTACAAAGTTGTTTAAAAACAGTTTTTAACCCAGTTTAAAGTTTCTTTTGGTCATGAGAAGCCAGCTGAATTCCAAGGCGTTATATATGTAGCAACATGTAAAATAGGACTTTACATTGATGACACCGTACACTTCATCTTACTGAATTTTCAGGAGCTTAGAAATGGAAGCCCACAATGAATAAGCCCATTTGTCACCCAAGTAAAAGAAGCAGAGATGGGATTCTGAAACATTGGAAACCAGGGGAAAAAAATCTTGGCCGTAACAACCGCATCCCACACAAAATAATATTCTGAAGGGAAAGTGGATCACTTTGCTAATCAGGAGCAAAAATCCCACATTTTTACAGGAAATTTGCAAATAAAAATACAGGCTGAGTTGGACACAGGTACCAATCAGGGAAATTAGCATCCCATTTGGAGGGTGAGTTTGTGGTACTGTGTTAACACAATGGGCTTCTGGGAAACAATAGGAGTGCTTAAACCTGGGGGCAGGGGGCTGGACAGTAAATAAAAGCTTCCTCCAGAATAGAAAATAAAACTCAGTAGAGGCATGAGGAAGAGACATATGTGAACTCCTTTTTTTTTTGCTGGGAAAGATTCATCCTGAGGTAACATCTATTGCCAATCTGGTTTTTTTCCTTCTCCTTCTCCCCAAAGCCCCAGTACATAGTTGTATATTCTAGTGGTAAGTCCTAGTTCTGTGTGAGCTGCCCCCACAGCATGGCTACTGACAGACAAGTGGTGTGGTTCCACGCCTGGGATCTGAACCCAGGCTGCCGAAGCAGAGCACACCAAACTTTAACCTCAAGGCCATGAGGGCTGGCTCCTGAACTTGTGTTACTCATTAACATTGACCTAAATTCCTAAACCCATTAATTCCCACAATAATAAAAATGTTAGTTGATAAGAACCACTTTACTGATTTCCAGGATTAATATTTTCCAAAAGTCATCAGATACCTGAAAAATAATACTCTGGATTTTCTTTCTGTGTTCTCCAGTTAATAAATACTGGGCTCCTTAGCTGAAAAGGGATTTTGCCCTGCATATCTTTGTTTCGGTGTCTGTTATGGCTTCCTAAACTAGAAGGCAGCCATGTAAAACAAGTGTGATCCTGTATTGCATTTAATACAGGAGAACTTTGGGATTTATTGGTGGCTCAGAAAGCATGCCATGAAAACAGGTTTACAGGGTCCATTCTCAACCAGAGTCCAGCTAGGATGGCAAGTAACTACAGTACGGGAGAGAAACGCTCGCAAACATAAAAAGGGTTAACAACGCAAAGAGGCTTGCAGGGAAAGAAGACATTTGAAAATTGTGTTTTGGAAAGTGGGCCTCTGAGGAAAACAACTACGTGCTGACTGTGGTTAAATATGTGAATAAATTAGATTAACCAAGCAAGTTACAATATAACTCTTTGTTTTCTCATTCTCCTTAGAGCTTAGCCCTAAAGGCCCAGTGTAGTCACCACGAAAGCTTTTATGAAGTTTTTGTGTCCACGTTAAAGAAGTCCCTTAAGTTTAAAATTTAGAAGCTGAAACACCACAACGTCAGCCCTCTGGAGGTTCAACCCAATTACAAAGACATCCGTTTTAAAACTAAACTATAAAACAAACCTGTAAAACTTGAACTCACCAGGCAAGGAAGAAAACATGTTCCGGGGAAATTATATGAAAGGAAAACAATGATAAACCTGGAAAAGGGGGGGGGGGGGAGTTCATATAAGCAACACTTCTGTAAAGATAACTTTAAAATTGCTATTTTACTAAAATATTATGCCTGACATAATCATTTGCAAAGAATAGTATTTCAGGCCGAAGGACTTGCTAACATTATATAAGGATATTTTGGGATTTTCTCTGTGTGTGTTTTTTTAATATCTGTTATTTGCTAAGTTTATTATGTCCCTTAAAGAATTACAAAATCAAAATTTCTGATACTATTAAAACAGGAAGTAGCTGGGCTTGTTCACACATAAGCTTATGCCATCCATTATCCATCTGACTACAGAGTCGATAGTAGAGCTATGGTTTGTCATTGTCCGAACCAGAGCCCAAGGACATCAACTGCTTAGATTTCAGAGGTAGCCTTTCTAGGGAAAGAGAGTCTTTTTCACAGAAACGCAGAAGCAACAATTCAGAAACAGCCTAATGGTTTATTAATGCCTTATACCCACTCTACCGTATCCTGTGAGGCTCCTCTCCACTGGCTCCCCAGCAGGGCCTAGAATGGATGGCACTTCTCACTGCTCCTTGAGGCAAGTAGCTGCTCAGCAGCAACTGCTGGAGCTGGCCATGCCCTGGGAAACTGGCCACCACCTCCTGCTACGAAAAGCAGATTCCTCCCTGATTGCGGCAGGCTTGGCCTTGGTTCAGCATCTGCAGGTGGCCATGTCTGCTCCTAGAATTCTGTCTGTTTTCTTTACTGGCCAGATCTTTGTTTTCTTGCATCATCATCTCTTCCTGTGGATTGTTACCTCTGGGTGACCCTGTGCCTCATTCTCGCCCCTTTTCTTTGTGCTGCCAGTCTGGGCTTCAAGCCAGTCAACTCTTAGCCGTAACTCAGGCTGACACCCTTATTGAACTCACCCCATCATCACTGCCTTTGATGCCCCACCTATCAAAGGCCCCCAAATGCCCTTCCTCATAGTGTTCTCTCAGCAACCTATTCCCCCCATCACCTCCTTCTTTCTTGTGGCTTGCATCTGCCCAGCAAATGTTTTCGTAGCTTCCAGATGGTTATCAACATAATGGTTAAGAGCTAACGTTTAGTAAGTACTCACCAGGAACCAGACGTTAACATTTATCCCTTTGTACACATTATTATCTCATCTAATTCTCACAAACACCCTATGAAGTAGGTACTACTATTAATCTCTTTTTATAAGAAGAAACTAAACCTCTAAGGGGTTAAGTTACCTAAGGCCATACAACTAGGCCTGGGAATCAAACTCCAAATCCAAATTTCTCAAACCCCTGGGGTTCACCGCCATATTCTCAGAGAACCTCATATTCTCTATAAGAATGATTGAATGTGGTGTTTCTTTTAGATTATACGCTAAAGAATAATCAGTATAAGCATTTTCTGGATCATCAAAATCAGTAGTTCTCAGTATTGGCTGCACATTAGAACTGCCTAAAAGCTTTTAAGAAATACTAATGCCCCACCGTGAGAGACTCCTAATTTAACTGTATTTTAATACACATTCCAAAGTGAAACCACAGTTGAGAGCCACTGGTCTAGATAACCATCTTGTAACTGAATCCTAGTCACAATTGTGAGCACAACCATTTCAGTTTGTGCTTATACTGCTCTCCTTGGCACTGTATTATTACCAGTGAGCTCTCGCCAAGCAAAGACCAAGTGAAGTCACATCATACAGCATGAAGGAGAACCTTCTGGAGAGTTTTTAGAGAAAAAACAGTGAGAGAATTATGTCATCTGACTGCATATAGTGCTGAAACCAAAAACATCCACCCCAGTCATCAGTACCATGTTCCTTTGCAAACAGCAACTTCATTTCAGCAAAACATCTTCCCTCACATTAAATCACTGTTGGTCATTTGAATTTTATCAGTTTGGTCATTTTGTTTATATTTGATTTGTAAATGGATATTGGTGTAGGAGCTATGACATAAAATGTTCACGTCTAGTTATATGTCTATGGTAAATAATAAAATAAAAATAATTTCAATCACCAGTGAGGGTCTGGAAGAATTCTTTCCTTTAAAAGGGGTCCATGTTACTCAAGTTTGAGAAACACTGCCATGACCATAATGCAATACTGCCTGCTTCTGTTTGGTTAAAAAAGAAGGCCAAAGGCGTCAGAGGTAAGACTTTTCCAACCAGGCCCCAATTTGATCAGATTCAGGTAAGAATATTTCATAGACGATGTTTCTTTTTTCCATCAAGAAGCATATAATACCTGGTCGTCTCTTTTTGTGATGCTGGCAGCTGTTAATATCAATACCTAGGTCCACTGATTCATTAGGAGCTGCAAAATGGTGATATTCTATTTCCATCATTCCTTCTTCATTTATTAGCAAAAGTACTTCTATAAAGAGAACTTTCTCCCATCTTGTATTTCATTACCATGAAGTACAGTTCACCCAGGAAAGGCAGGATAAATGCTTGATTCTTTCCTTTTATTTACTAGTTTTCAAAAGAATGAATTAGCTTCTACAGACAGAGGGAGAGGGAAATCCCCCCTTCTATTCTTCTTGTGTTCTTAAGGCTGGACTGATAATAAAACTGACACAAGACCAGATTAACAGGAAAAAACCTAATTTAATATGTGCACACAAGAGATCACAGGGAAATAATGCTCTCCGAGTGAATAAAGCATGTAGTTTATATAGTTTTTTATACAAAGAAACAATAAAATTGTGGGAAAATGACAGGACAAAGAAACTTAGGTTTAGGTACATAATTAGTGAGGAATTTAAACAGAGTTTAAGCTCGAGGTAGTAAATTAGTAAAAATAACAAGGTTGTTTATACAGGCTTCTCGGCCCTGAATTCCTGGCTCTGGTGATAAGAACTCAGGGAGAGCACCTTTGACACGGGAGATTTATTTCCTGATTTCAGGGGGAACAGAGACAGGAGGGGCAGAATGCTCTCCTGTACTGGCTGCTGCTCAGGTGCCTTTAATTTGAAATAATCAATATGCCACTGTGGAATATTTTAAAGCAGCCTGTCCTGGGCCCCAACACCAGCATCTTCCAATGAGGCATTGCCCCCCGCCCAAGTATCATTTTTAACTCATGGACTTTAAATATTTCCTGTGTCTTCATTCACTGCCATTCTTTTTCTTTTTTTTTTTTTTAAAGATTGGCACCTGAGCTAACAACTGTTGCCAATCTTCTTTTTGTTTTTCCTGCTTTTTTCTCCCCAAAGCCCCCCAGTACATAGTTGTATATTCTAGTTGTAGGTCCTTCTAGTTGTGGCATGTGGGAGCTCTTTATGATAGCCCATCATTAGTCCATGGACGCGCTTCCTTTTAAGGCAATGGGGGCCGCTGAATTGGAGTGTGCAAACTTAACCACTCGGCCATGGGGCTGGCCCCGCCATTATTTTTCTTATTGAAGCTTGGATTGCCTTAACTCCCCAGTGAGAGCTTCTTCAAGTTGGCTTTAGAGTCCTTTGGACACGACCCCCGAAGCCTTTGTTGGCTTCCTCACTTTTAAGATGACCCAGGCTCATATTGTATGTTTCCTACCCCAGACCTGACATCAATGGCTAGATAATTCTGAGCTTCAGAGGTTCCCAGAGAAGCAACATTTATTGGGAGCAATAAATGTTCACAACTCGCCGTTTTGATAATGCTGTGGGCACAGCAGGGAGAGCCTTTTAAATGGGGGCTGAGAGCAGTGGCATTCACTTCCGACTCAGCTCAGGGAGGCTTCCATCAGCTGTGGGCCAGGGCTGTCTGCTTCCACCTCATTGCTTATATTGCCTTCTTTCATCCAGTGAATCAATAGCAACAAAAGTGGCTTCAAACGGCTAAATCCACAATGACAACAATTCCTGTTTGCAGAGAGACATGGTCCAGAGGCAGTTTGGGTCTGGTGGAAAGAACACTCCACTTGGAGTCAAAGAAAACTGAATTATATCCTGGCTCTTCTTCATTTACAGGAATAAAAATAAACTTCATTTATGGGATCAAAAATAAACTACCTCAGAGCCAGCCCTGATGGCCTAGTGATTAAAGTTCAGCACGCTCCGCTTCAGTGGCGTGGGTTGGTTTCCCGGTTGAAGAACCACACCACCCATCTGTCAATTGCCATGCTGTGGTGGCAGCTCACATAGAAGAACTAGAACAACTTACAACTAGGATATATAACCATGCCCTGGAGCTTTGGGGAGGGGAGAAAAACAAAAAGAGGAAGATTGGCAACAGATGTTATCTCAGGGAAAATCTTTCCCTGCAAAAATAAATAAACAAACAAACAAACGACCTCAGAGTTGCTATGAGGACTAAATGAAATTATGAATATGGACACACAGGATGTACATTATTAATACATTCGATGTGATCTACTTATAGTAACCCTATGTTGACTATCTAGTATGTGCCTGATGCTGTGATTTTGTTATTTCATTGCTCTTCATAACAACAGCATAGGGTATTTGAGGGGTTGCAGAATACGCCACCCCAAAATATGCCACTTTGGCATAAGGATTCTTTTGAGCTAAAGGCACCTGAAAGACAGCAGATGCAAGCAGGGCATTCTAATCTCTCCTTTTTTTCCCGAAAACAGGAGATAAAACGCCCATGTGAAAAGATGCCCTCGCTGTACCAGGAGAAAACATTCTTCATAAGGAGTCAAAAACAAGAGAATTCTGTACAAATACAGCTTGTTAAAATAATCCTTCTCTTCTTTTAGCCTCCTTGTATGTTTTAGTTACTTTTCCACAATTGCCTCTCTTTGTTCAACCTAGTATAAAAGCATTTAGGTTTTGCCACTTCTTGGGGTTTTCATCTTCTTGTGAGGACTTCCATGTCACTTAAAACTTATATTAAATAAGTTTGTATTCTTTTCTCCTGTTAATCTATTTTATGTTAATTAAATGCTTAGGCCCAGCCAAAGACACCCTTCTTATGTTCTCATGGCTGGACTAATAATAAAATTAGGGGTAGAGGGTAGAGGTAAAGTTTTGCATACCCCACATATTCCAGTGGTATGCTGGTAAACCAGCTGGGGATGAGGGGAGCCTTGATTTTGTAGAATTTGCTGATTAACATGGTGTACACTAGTCCCTTGGTATCCGAGGGGGATTGGTTCCAGGACCCCCTCAGATATCAAAATCCACAGATGCTCAAGTCCCTTAAATAAAGTGGCATAGTATTTGCATATAACCCACACACATCCTCCTCTATACTTTAAATCATCTCTAGGTTACCTATAATAACTAACACAATGTAAATAATTGTTAGACTGTATTGTTTAGGGAATAATGGAAAGAAACAAAAGTCTGTACATGTTAGCCAAGATGCAACCATCATAGGCCTTTTGGTCCATGGTTGGTTGAATCAACAGATGCCGAACCCACAGATATGGAGGGCTGACTGTAAATACTTCCACTAAGGCTGATTTCAAGCTACCAACAGTTTTAACAACTGGCTTGCAAAATTCCTAAATATTTCACAATAGGCTCTCCCAAACCAGTAGGAGCCAGCTTCAGCACATCACTGAATCAGGCCCATTTTAAAGATGAGGAAACAGAGGCTTAGAGAGGCTGAGCAACTTGGATTCACTGCAGCGGGTGCAGATCTGGGCTGTCAACATGTGCTTTCTTTGCCACACACCTGCCCCTTCTCTAAGCAGTTGATCCACACTATTTGACCTCGGATCTACTTATTTATTTATGCTTTTGTCATAACGAAGTGAACAAAAATGTTTACCTCCTCGACTGTCAACACCCTGGGAGCAGGGACCATGTCCCATAATCTTTGTATCCTCAGGGCCTCATTCCATGCATGGCACTGAACATTCATAAAATAAATGGAATAAACCAGCCCCAGTTTTAGGGGGAAACTAATAGAATTAACTCTAATGCCATTCTTGTAACAGGTACCCATTTTGAGAGTCACAATTTAATTGGAAAAAAAGAAGAAAGCTAATAATTATAGAGCACTTTCTACATCGCACATGTTACCCATGGATTATGTCATTTAATCCTTAAAGCCATCCTTTTGTGTATGAGGAAGGTAGGGTGTAGCGGGTGAAGCAACTCATTCTGTGTTATTCAACCAGAAGGCAATGGGGTTGAGATGTGAAGTGGACAGCCGGGCCCCAGATACGCTTCACAAACCACAACTCACTGTCTAGTTTAACCACACATGGTGGCTTTTAGTCATTAATTCTGGTGGTGCTTTGGGGCTAAGACTATTTGTTCGTCACATGGAAAAGGTCTTGCCTGTGCTTCGATTAGGTGTGGAGGAACCAGGGGGAAAGTGGGCTTCCTATCCTCTGCTCCCTGCCTCAATACTTTGCAGCCAGCTCTGCAAGAAAGTTTGACTTCTCCACAGAAGACCAGCTTCAAGGCAAGGTAAGTGGTTCAGGAAGCATCCCACTTCACTTTCTCTTTCTTGAATTATATATGAGTTCTGTTACTAGAAACAAAAATTTGCTCTTCTAAATTTTCCACAGGGGCCTCCGAGGAGTTGAAAAACAAAAATCATTTTCCAGTTTCTCTGGCTTCAAGCCTGATTCTAGGACGTGATCCAACCCTAAACGCCATCCAAATGCCTGTCAGCAACACGGTCACTATGTACTCTGGCATATAGTACTGAGGCAGTCTTATGCAATGTTTTTAAAGCATTATGTTATAATTATACCCTGCCTTGTTTCCTGCACATCTCGCAGATGCTTATCCACCAATGGGGTGTTGGCTGACAATCACTCTAAACAAGCCTGGACAAAAGAAATAATAGCGGTCACCCTGAGGAACTTCTGAAAGAATATATAGCTAATGTTCCAGAATGTTTGGCCAGTTAAATATTCTCTTACAGGCAAGTCAAATGTCAGGCAGCATTTCTACCTTTTCCTGTTGTGCCTTTGACTTCTCTTGTTTTGTCCAGAACAACGTCACTTAATTCCTCTGTATCTTAAAATATGTAGACTTCAAACATGAAGCACCAAGGGAAATTCTTACAAATCTCAGTCCCACACCCCAACACCACCTCACCTCCCAGAAGAGCTAACATGCTTAATGAACACTGTGTGCACTCTGTTTGTTGGAACTGCTAAGGGCCCACTGTCCCTATTGCCCCTCCCCTGAGATGGGAGGGAAAGAGCTGTGCCATGGTCAAGCTCACCACGGTCTCAGGCCAGATCAGACCAGATGGAACTCTGGGACAATGTTCCCACCGAAATCCAGGGAAGTGGTGGGGAGGAAGCTCCGGAGGGAAGAATCTAGGTGGTGGAGTGTGTGGTTTACATTCCAGTCTGTGTTTTAAGAGGTTTCCAAGCAGGTTTTAATTAACCTCCAGCTGAAACTTGCTAAACAAGTTTTGCAACCCAGGTTATTGTGTTAGTATTTTTCCTGGTGTATTGTCCTAGGTTTGAATTTCATGAAGTTTATTACTCTAACTACAACTCAGTGGGAAAAAGCAAAGTGTACGTTCGAAACTCTAGGTATTTCTTTGTAATGACTTGTAGGAAAGAATGATATCTGTGTGAGATTTGGAATGAGAAAAGAAGCAAAAATTTAAAGTTGATATTTGCAAGTGATAAGACAAAACCAAAAGTTTTTTTTTTTTAAGAATATGCCTTTTTTCCAATGAAATATACAAAATCTTTTGGTTCGAATGCTAATTATTTGAGACTTAGCTTTTAAAACAAAACTTTAGGTTTCATATGCTCCAACTCTTAAGGGACAAATTCAGGATAGTTTTTCTTTCTAGTCCACTTCACCAAGGCCTGCATTTCAGAGACTAAAGCACCATATGATCTTTCTGCAACAACAACCACTGAATAATAATCACTCCATCCTCAAAGGAGCTACTGAGAAGAGTGGGCTTTGAGGAAACTCAAAAAGGTGTAGGATGCTGCCCCAGAGGCCTCTGTCCCTGACTGCTTAGAATAATCCTGATGTGATCACTGATAGGTCACTCGGTACAGTCATTTATATAAGCCTCTGCCCCAAGCACACATGAGTCATCTAGTTCAAGGCCTTCAAACCGGGAAACATTTGCCACTTGAGGTATACGAGAACTTTCCAGGGGACTGAGTTTTAGAAACTTGGTGTTTCAACATCAAATTCCATTATCTACTGTTTCTAGAAATAATCTGCCTGACAATGCCTCTGAGGTGAAGAAGTCAGACTCAGTTCCCTTTGTCCATCTCCCCTTTCATAATTGCCCCTCTCTCACTTGACTAAAAACAGGTGTATCCCTTATCCACCCTGAATCTTAGCAGAGTGTGCTGCCTCAACGTATAAAAATCTCTGCGCACCAAACCAAAGAATACTTCAGGAATGATAGCTCCTGAGGAAAGAGTGCTCCGAGAGTTAAGCCAGTGTTGGGAAGGAGAAATAATTTTCCCTCTACCTTTCTAGGTTCCTGGCTGAGACCCCCCTGTAATAAATGACAGATTAACAGGAGAAAAACAAACACAAGTTTAAAAACATGTATACCTCCTGTACACATGGGAGAGACCCAGGAAAACTGAATAACTCCCTGAAATGGCCCAAGCCATCACCTTCAATACCATTTCCAGCTAAAGACAAAAGAAGATGTGGGGAGGATGGAGGCCAGTTATGGGAGGTGACCAGGAAAAGCACAGTAAACAAGGGTAAGGTTGTTACGCAGATTTAAGTCCTGCCTTCTTCACTGGTAAGAGTTACTAGAGATTTAGTCATCTCCCTCTTCCTGGTACAAAGGGGGAGTACATCCTTAGAAATGAAGATTTGCCTCATAAATGTAAATATCTCTTACAAAAGGGTAACCGACTGTGTTTTCAGAGCTTCTCCTGTGTCTGCTGTTTCTTAAAAATAACCAGCTCAAGATAATCCTTTTGCCAAAAAGGCATACTTGGGGTTGACATATTCTGCTCCCCTTCACCAGCTTCTCAGATTGCTTAGGAGCACAAACCAAGGTTTTATTTCAAACTCCACAAAGAGGCTCCTGAACAAGCCAATTCAAAGATCCTCTCTTGGTAGAGATGTAAGCAGTACAATAAAGGAACTGCTGGTTAAAGAGTGTCAGCAGTCAGCCAGCTGTGGGGAAACCATAACTTTCCACAGAGAGATTGCTCAAGCATTTGATCAGGGTTGTTGATTACCTCCCAGATGAGACTGCAAATTACATCAGACATAAAAGTTCTATCCCAGACTAGACTTGGGACAATTTTCTCTCTCAAGAGAGAAAAAAAGAGAGCTTTGGTAAGAAAAAATATGGATAGGAATGGTGACTTATTTTATCCACGTGACAAACTGCTTTAAGCATTAGAAGTGAGATAATATTTCATGTTTATTCAAAATGAAAAATGAAGTCAGATTTTCTTTGAAGATTTCTATTCCCCTTCATTCAGCTGTTGACTTAAACGTCACTTCCTCAGGGAAGCCCTCCCAGACCACTGACCTATCTCCTATTATACATTCCACTAACATCTCTTTCATTGCACTCTTCCCAATTGTGATTTGCTGTTCATTTGTGAAATTCTTTGATTGAGATCTGTCTCTCGGTTAGGGCCCAAGCTCCATGAGGGCAAGAATCATGTCAGTTTTAGGTCCACCACTGTTTGGTGAGCAGGGAGAAGGCTAACATTTTGCACAATTCTTTAAAAGTTAGTCTGATTTGGCTGATTGGTTTAACAGTGAAGACTGGGTTTGCCATTAGGTTATAGGGTAGGCACTTTCCATTAACTCAATAAGCTAAATGAGCTGTGCCAAGATTCTGAAGCAATAAAAATAGATTTAAAGTATGTGCATAATGTACAGTGCACTAGAAATCATAGTCTTTACAGCTATTTAACCTCTGATTTTATAAATATAAGACATCAATTTGAAATCAAGGGAAAATTTTAAAATTAAATTTTTAAAAGGCAAAATAAAATGTGTGAGGGGGTGCACAGTTGTTCAAAATTCTTTTAGGGTATATTTGAGCAAAAATGTTTGAATGAAATTGAAATAGTACCATGACTGCATTAATGCAGAGCTCTGCTTCTACTGTTCCTGGGTGGGTGTCAGTCAGCATCTGCTGGAACACATTCATTGACGGGGAAATTACTACCTACATTGCCGCTCAAAGCACTGGTGGAAAGTTCCATTTGTGAAAAAGTTCAGCTAGCTTGGAGTCAAAAGCTATCTCTTTGTTGTTTCCATTCACCCAATTGTGGGCTTAATTCTGCCACTGGGGCTGGAATAGCCAGTCTCTCATCCACTGAGAAGGCTTTTGACGATTTCAAGATAGACATGTCAGATATCCAGTCCTACAATCATTCTTTATTAAATATACTTTTGTGCCATGGTACCATCCTTCTTTGAAGATCTCCATTCCCCTTCACCTAATTAAATTAGCTACCTTCCTCAGCAATGAGTTTAAATGTCCTTTCTGGCACCTCCCAGCAATGTGTCCATTTGCTACTCAGGGAAAGGGGTGAGGTAGAGGGAAAAATACACAGGCTATCCTCATATAACTTGGCCTTGTTTTTAGTTCTGAAGAAAGCCATCTCCAAACACTTCCACCTACACTTCATTGACCAGAATGTGTCAGAAGGCAATCCTTAGCGGTAAGGGAGGCTGGGAATTCTAGTATTTTGCTTTCTAGTAACTCTCGTAGAAAAAGTCATGGGTGTAAGGGGAGCAAAGTGATAAAGATATATTGCAAGAATTACAAGCTATAATTTCAAAAGTAATTTGGAAGACTGTGAGGTGAACTAAATAATCAGCTGACAAAGTAGTTATTGAAACAAAACAAAACAAACCTTTGACACTGTGTTAAAGTTATGCAACATTCTAATTGGGTTAAAGCAAAAATATAAATAGTTCACCAAAAAATGCAGACTCTCAAAAAGTAAAAAGTAGTATCTATGGCCTGGCATTGCTTTGTTCTTAAAATGTCCCAATGACTTCTCTTTCCACTTCCAACTCCAATCACTCTATCCCAAAATGTTAAATGGTTGTGACTTTTGTGTTTTCTAACCAGCACGTAAGTCAGAAATTCTTAGAATACATTTTAAATTGTGGATCACACCATTACATGACTTTGTCTATAAAGGAATTTGATTTTTTAATGCAACTTAATTTTAAAAACACTTACACACAAATGTTTAGTTGATTACGCTGAAGACCATTTTCTTCCGGTGAATCAGCATGATTTCTTCATCAAATTAGGTACTTTTTCTGCTTTGTGGAACATTGGCACTTTCATTTCCTGTTAAGGAAACAGTATCTTCAGAACTCATATAAACCTTTGCCTTTACTATTTGAGTACTGAAAATAAACGAAGAAAAATATAAAACATTTACACATATTTGAGGAATAGTATACCAAATACTTTTTCAGGATTATCTAAAGGTTTAGAAGGGGATTATTTGTTCTGATTGAAAAAAAATTAGCTTTTCATTTGAGTATTTATACCAAAGATCTATTTTTGAAGCTGTTCTGGCTGATGCTGTTGGATTCATGCCTAACTTCTTTCTTTCTGTGAAGTTGTTAGAATCACATCATCATTGCCATCTACACAGCCCCACCTAGACTCTCAGAGTGAAGTCTGGGGTGGCTCCAGGGGTAACAGCCCCAGTTCTCCCAGTATACATTGCATACAACATCCTAACAACTTTCAGGAAAGTTTTTCATTATTAGCATTTTGTTTTAGAAAAAGTCCAAAAGAGGACATGGTGAAAAGTCTAAAGGATAAGGAAGATGAGGAGGAGAAAGCATTTAAAAATAGAATCACATGATTTGCAAGTAGGAAAGAGCAAGGAAAAAGAGGTTGTGAGAAATCGTGGAGAAAATGTGCTGAGTGGCAGGGAAGAGAGGCGAGCAACATATCGAACATTTTTTGAAGCATCTGTATAGGGACAGTACGACGATGACCTTAATGTAGCATCCTGTAGACGGTGCAGGGGGACTACATAAAGGGTTGTTTGGGAACCATATAGGGATTTTTTATGAAACAGTCCAGATTTTTAGTTTTCTGTCTGTAAAGCAAAAAATCAGAATTCTAAATATCGTGGCCTGTAGTGCCTATGGTCTTGGCCTAGCCCACTCCCCGTTTCCCTTCTTTTGTTTGTTTGCAGAACTCCCCTTCCACTTACATGGTCCTCATGTCCTGGTAAGAATATCGGTCACTGTGCCCTGCCCCTCTCTAACCTCCCCCACCCTGGAGTTGGCTCAGAGCTGGGTGTACGCCGGTTTCACAGCTCCCACTATTTCCAGATAGTTCACAAGCTGGAGGCTGTAGCCCGGGGCCGTTGGCTGGCATCTTCCTTGCTTTGAGGGAGCAGCTGCTGCAAAATGCAGTCGAGGCCTGTGCAAATCAGCGCCAAGCACTGAGCATGGGGATCAGGCTCTGCTCCAGCCACAGTCCCTGCTTAGAGACTGCCTCACATTATTGAATATATCCCACGGGGTTAGCTCTTCTTTATACTTAGGTCCCAAACGGCTCGGTAGCCAGTCATGTTATGTTTTTTTTCCTGCCTCCCATTGTGTACAGCAGAGCCTGGCATGTAGTAAAGTAACAGTAAGACTTGTTAAATTCAATTCTTATGTTGTGACAGAAAGTATACTAAAACCAGAATGTTTTTCTAGTACGTGATCACACTAGGTGGCCACTTAAGAAACAACACTTACTGTGCATAATTTACATTATTTCATTTAATCTGCACAACCAATTTGTGAGGTGGATGTTCCAGTTTATGTTCTTGGAATTTTGAACTGAGTTATAAATTGCAATGAACCCAAGTACCTCTGACTCAAATTCTGCATAAGAAAACGAACTGCCCATAACGCCTCCTCTTCACCCCCTCCCGTCAACCAACAAGCAAACTTGCACCATATTATTATTCCTGGTATCTTAGGGGTAAAGGATGTTCAAGGACAAGGCCTTACACGTTGAATAAACTGGGACAAATTATCTGCTTGAGTTTTGTCAAATACATTTCTCAAGCAACAAAATATGTGATTCAGCATAGAAAAAACTAACCACTCATGCAGATAACACATTTTCTGAGAGAGACTTTGGCCAACCTTAATAACTCTGCCTCCGCAGGAGAGGCCTCCATTAGGGGAATGGAAGGAGGGAGGACAAGCCAGTTGTTCGACTGGGACCTTCCAGAACCACAGCTGTGACCCTTAACAAGATACCTGACCTTGGCCTTTCATTTGCTTTGACTTCATTTATGCGTTTAATTCCAAAGTTGCAAATAACAGGAAACGAACCACAGCATTAGCCAGTTAACATCAAAGGTGGAAGGAGACCAGGAGGCCGACTGTGGAAAAGAATTAAAAGGGTAAACATTCCAATGAGTCACAAGCATTCAACACTCACTAGAACCACAAGAAGTAAATTGTGTGGGAACACACAAGTGGACACTCCAAGTAAAAGAAGACCTTCAGCTCTTTCAAAAGTGTAAAGTTCCATATAAATGTGAGAAATAATCCATAAGGCAAATATTCATAAGATGGAGAAATGATTTTTAATGGAAATTAATTTGGGGACATCCCTATTTGCAGTACCTATATTTTATCCGTTTGTTCTTCCTTGTAGAGAGAATAATCCTTGAGGGAGACTTGCTCTTATACTTATCAAACCATAAATGTCACAGATTATGTGGTACTTCAACTTTGAAATGAAAGTTAATAAAAATGGTCAATTTACACATCATGCTACTAGGGGGACAGCAGTAGCAATCTGCTCTTTCTCTTCGGCACAGTGGTTCCCAGCCTCAGGGAGGTTGACAAAATACTGATGCCTTACCCCCAGCCCACCCCAGATTCGGATGTCATTGGTCTGAGTGTGGCCTGGACATTGGAATTTTTTAATCTCTCCAGGAGATTCAAATGTTTGGTTAAGGGTAAGAACCACTGTCTTCAGGATTGCTTAGAAAACAAGGTAGTTGCTCACAGAAGGAAGGGAATTTCCTGAGGTGGGTGGAATCCATAGTCCTGATTCCATCCCCTTTAGTTTAGCACCCTCCACTCCAGGATATGTCCTCAGAGAGTTTCTACTCCAAGAAATCTGGGCATCACAGAACACCTTTTAATTTTCCCATTCTTTCAGATGTTTGAGAGAAAAAGGTATAAAGGAAAACTTCCATGGCCACCATCTTTCATGCAGGTTTTGCTCACCTCCACCTCTTAGGTTCAGAGTCTGGACAAAAAAAAAACGTTCAATTTGTTTCTGTATGCCTGTGGCTTTGGGGCCACGTTGTGATCTTTGACCTCTGGGGTGAGGGTGGGGCCGCTGGAGACTGAGTAGTAAGTTCAGTCCCGTGGGCGCTCTGTGTCTAACTGATCCCAATAAAAACCCTGGACACCAAGGCTTGGGTAAGCTCCCTGGTTGGCAATACTGTGTATAGGTTATCACACATTGTGGCTGGGAAAATTAAGCGCTGTCTGTGCGGTTCCACTGGGAGAACACAACTGGAAGCTCATGCCTAGTTGCTACTGGGCTCTGTCCTATGTACCTTTTTCCTTTGTTGATTCTAATCTGTACCCTTTCACTGTAATAAACAGTAACAGAGTATAACAGCCAAAAAAAATGTTCCAAATTAGATCGTTTAAAGGTGGGACACTGTGTGTGTATGTGTTTGTGTGTGTGTGTGTTAACAACAATCAGAGTAATTTGGTGGAAAGGAGCAGCACAGCAGTGCTTGACATCAAACTTACTGCTAGCACCATCTGACCCAAAGCACATGTAACTTTAGCCGTGAAAATGTTTATGCTGCACATGCAGGGGCTTTGGTTTCTGTCTAGTTTTATTTCACCTGTCTAACAATGAAAGAGAACGAGGAGAGAAAAAAAGTGATCTCTAACTTGTCTTTACCTCTGAGAACTCATTCCAGTAAAGGAAAATGAAGTTTAAGGAGAAGAGGCCAAAAATATTATATAAAGTGAAAATCAGATAGAAAATGAAGATAAATTTTGAAGAGTCTGGTCTCAAAATGAAAGGTTCACCGCTGTGACTTTGCTATAACTTCATTTTGATGATTTCAATTTTATATAAATTCTGTTCCACTCTTTTTTCCTCAGTGTCTGACAAAAACATTGGTGTTTCCTTGATGTACACTTCTGAATCTGCAGAGAGATTAAGATTTACATCTCTCTGAGTTAAAACTGAAAGAGGAAAACAGTATGGAGGTTCCTCAAAAAGTTAAAAACAGAATTACCACATGATCCAGCAATCCCACTTTTGGGTATTTATCCAAAAGAATTGAAAGCAGAGTCTCGAAGAGATATCTGCACTCCCATGTTTACAGCAGCATTATTCACAACAGCCAAGAGGTGGAAGCAACCCAAATGTCCATCGATGGATGAATGGATAAACAAAATGTGGTATATACATAAAACGAAATATTATTCAGCCTTAAAAAGGAAGGAAATCCTGTCACATGCTACAACGTAGATGAACCTCGAGAACATTATGCTAATTGAAACAGGCCAGTCACAAAAGACAAATACTGTATGATTTCATTTATATGAGATATCTAAAGCAGTCAAATTCCTAGAAACAGAAAGTAGAAAGGTGGTTACCAGGGTCTGGGGGAGGGGAAAATAGGGAGTTGTTTAATGGTATATACAGTGTTACTTTTGCAAGATGAAGAAGTTCTAAAGATCGTTTTCACATCAATTTGAATATATTTAATACTAGGGAACTTGAACTGTAACTTAAAAATGGTTAAGACGGTAAATTTTATGGTATGTATTTTTTACCACATTTTTAAAAAGTCTTGGTTTCAAACATCAGAAACAGAATAACTTAAGAAATTAAAGGAAGAAAATTTTGGAAGACTGTTTGATTGCTCATAGAATCTCTGGGAAGGCTGAAGATCCAAACTTCACCTCTAAGAACAAGACAGACTGGGAATCGGGAAATTGGCGTTCCTTTGAAGCTTTAAGAGTTTTGTGTATTCCTTGCACTGGGAAGCATTCAGTAATAAATCTCAGGTTTGTAAATGTCCAGAAAAAAAGATAAATAAAGAACTAAAAGAGGAAGGCTGAGTTCAAGGAAGTCAAAGGGGTCAGGCAGCAGGTGCACTCGGTTCTAAATTAGGACAGGAACAGTCTGCAACTGCAGACTCTGAAACAATGAAAGGCAGCGGACTCAGTACGCTGAAAAGATATTCCATTGTGACGTGAGCATTTTGATCTACGTCTGACCCTGTTCTCACTGTATTAAAAAAAAGTGTCTCTTTGGTGGGAACTAAAAACAAAATCTGATTCATATTGAATTTTTTTCCCAAATGTTACACAAAGGAAAGTAATAATGCCGACTGTGAGAATTGAAGTGGAAATCAGATCTCAGCCCGTCCAGAACAACCAATGGGGACAATAGACAATAACTGTGACTCTAATGAAATTCATTTCTCAGCTGAAGGCACTGGGCCGATGTTTCTCTTGCTCTATTCTTAGCACTAAATGTAACTTTTTCCCTTTCAGGGAAACAGCTCCCTTCAGTTTGAAACAATAGATATTCACACTGCATTCCATATTTTCTCAGTGTTGCCTAATATGTCATGACCTCCTCTCTTCCCCAGCAAGTATGACCGAGATTTCCCCTTCTGCAGGGGGTCACAGCTGTTTTCAGAACAAGAGTGTGTGGAGTCGGCATAATGGCTCAGATCTCCGCAGCAGGAACAGCAGCGTAGAGAGAGGGAAGGCTCAAAAGCTGTGTCTTACTCATCTTTTCATCTCCCGTGCTATGCTTACTGTTTACTGGCATTCAGTAAATGTTTGTTGAATGAATAGGACAAACAAATTCAGTATCTTGATACACAACACATCAAAAGGAGCTAAGAGTTTTAAAGTAAAAGTGGTTGTTGCATTATGACTGCTCAATAAATGCGAAGGGAATGGGTGGTTGAATGAGCTAGATTTCCTAGTGACCATGCCTGCTATTGTCTTTTACACTGCTGTGGTGCGGGGTCTAGCTGCCTAGCAAATATCTACTCCCCAATTCCCTCTCAAATAAAAGAATACCAGTTTTTCACTTGGCATATTGCTTCCCATTTGTCAGACTCCATTGCAGCTAGGTTAAGTTATAGTCAGCAAGTAAGCTGAAGTAATGGATGGAAGTTCTGGGAAGTCTAGGAAGGGAGGCGGCATGTGCTGCTTCCTCTCTTCTTCCATTCTGCTGCTTGGAATTATGATGTGATGGCTGGCGCTCAAGCAGCCACCACAGACCACAAGGATGAGAACCATATCCTAGGGATGGCAGAGTGGAAAGCTGGAGAGAGCCTGAGCTCCTTATGACCATGGAGCTGTCATACCAGCCCTGGACTGCTTACTTCTAAACTTCTTTTATGTGATAAATAAACTTCTAGGCACTAGTTTTAGGGTCTCTGTTACTCATAGCTGAACCCAATCCTAAGTGATACAGCTGTGGTCTTGGAAAACACAGAACTAGGGGCGAGGTCTCAGATTCTATGCCGCCTCTCACACTCCTCTCATCAAGACGTCAAACTCAGTCTAGTGACTGAGTCCTCTACCTCACAAGGGAATCCCAGCTTAGATTGTTTTCATGATATATTTCTGTACAACTGTAAAGGCAGTTTAACTTGACTGGCAGTCCCCAGCTCCTGACTCCTCTCCTCTGCTCCTAGAAGCCAGTGCAGTGCCATGGTGCTCACCAAAGACTCCCCTTGGCCTCTCTGCCTCCCTCATTCCTGACCTCTTCTAGGCCTGCCTTCTCCTTACAGTAAAATTGTCCAACACCCCCTTGCACTCTGATTGAACTGATTCACACTAAGAGAATGAATGACTAATAGTCTTCATCTGGGGAGAGGGGTAGGCGAGCACACCTTTTACAAGTGTATAATTGAGAAAGCATTTGTAATAGGTGGGGGAGAGTGAGAGCAGAACATGGCTGTACCGACGACTTGCCCAGGCCACACAGGTGGGGAGGCAAAGACCTGAGACAGGAACCCAGGCTTTCTAGCTCCAGGCTCAGCATCCTTTCCTTCGAGCCAAAGGGTCAGCACCTTGGGCACTCCATTTCAGCACTGGTGTTACCAAGTCCAGGGTCACCACAAAGACCACATGGAGGGTGAGACGTGTGCCATAGGAGCTCTGCCAAGTTGGAATGTGTTGGTAGGGCCGAAGCCACAGGAAGCCATAGGAGCGGGAAGTCTGTGGGGAGGATCGTGGGCTGCATTTCAACCCAGAGGCTCTGAGCGGTACATGATGGGAAAGGGAAGTGGCTCACATTGTGTGGTGTGACTTCTCTCACGGGGCTCTTTCACAGGAGTCTTCCAAAGAAGACAGGAAACTGTCCAGAAGGCATCTCTATCACTTCTTCCAGGGCTGAGATTCTGCTATGGGTCCCCTATCTTCTCGGTGATATTCAAAAATAACATGATATAGAAATCTTTTTTTTTTTAAAGATTTTATTTTCCCTTTTTCTCCCCAAAGCCCCCCGGTACATAGTTGTATATTTTAGTTGTGGGTCCTTCTAGCTGTGGCATGTGGGACGCTGCCTCAGCGTGGCTTGATGAGCCGTGCCATGTCCGCACCCAGGATCCGAACCGGCAAAACCCTGGGCCATCGAAGCAGAGCGCACGAACTTAACCACTCGGCCACGGGGCCGGCCATGTAAATCTTTTTTTCTAATGTGGTAAAATTTACATAACATAAAATTTACCATTTTAGCCATTTTTAAGTGTACAGTTCATTGTCATTAAGTATATTCATGTTTTAACCATCACCACCATGCACCCCCAGAACTCTTTTCATCTTCCCCAACTGAAACTCTCTCCCCATTAAACACTAACTGCCCACTCCCCTCCCTGCAGCCCCTGGCAACCACCCTTCTACTTTCTGGCTCTATGGGTGTGCCTACTCTAGGGGCTTCATGTAAGTGGAATCATACAGTATCTGTCCTTTTGTGACTGGTTTCTTTCACTTAGCATAATATCTTCAAGGTTCATGCATGTTGTAACGTGTCAGAACTTCATTCCTTTTTGAGGCTGAATAACGTTCCATCGTATGGATAGATATAGGAATAGTTTTGAAAGAAAAAATACATGCATACACGCCCTCGCACATATATATATAAACAAAGCTATTGAAGAGATCTGATACTGCACAAGGGGTTTGAGTTTTGAGTCTATGGTTCAGGCAGTGAGTACATAAGGAGTTGTTAGCCTTGCCACATACCAGGTGCCAGTGAAGAGAGAGAATCCAACATGGGCCTATCCTCCAAGACAGCTCACTGTCAACCTGGGAAGCAAACACAAGTAGCTTTAATACAATAACACGAAGATTATTGTCAAAACAAAGGTGAAACAGACGTATTCCCCCTAGGAGGTGTCAGAATGATTACACAAAGGTTGACCTTTGAGTCGGCCTTTAAAAACAACGAAGTCAGAGGTAACTAGACTAGTGACCTCAATGGCAGGGCTGAAACTCTCACAGGCAGGGGTGGGTGTTCCAGTTGTGATGGCTGCAAAACAAATTATCCAAAACTTTGAGGTGTAAAAACAACCATTGCTTATGCTCCTGGATTCTGAGTCTTCAACTCCACCACGGCACAGAAGGGACAGGTTGTCGCTGTTCCACGACACCTCAGCTGGAAGGCTTGGAGGCTGGCTCAGTCACATGTCTGACAGTTGATGCTGGCTGTCGGCCAAGATCTTAGCTGGAACTATCAGTGGAATACTCACTGTTCTCTCTTCCTGTGAACTGGGCTTCCTCACAGCATGGTGACTGGGTTCTGAGGGTGAGCATAGTGAGGCAACCAGGTGTAAGCCACATCGCATTTTATGACCTAACCTTAGAAGTCACACAGCGCCACTTCTGCCGCATCCAGTTGACAGGAGGACGTCACTAAGGTTGGCCCATATTCAAAGGGCGGAGAATTAGACTCCACCTTTTGGTGAGAGGGATGGCCAGATACTACAAGAACATGTGGAACCAGAAATATTGCTGTGGCAGTATTTGACCATTTGGCAGTACACGCCTGAGGCTGGAACCACCTTGGCGTGGGGACTCCCTTTGGGACAATGGCTGAGTCCATGAATGCAAATCAGCTATAGGAGTATTAAGAGTGGTAGCCTTGAGCCATCGCTCCAGCCCTTGCAATGACTAATTTCAGTAGTGACCAGGTCACGTCTGTCTTTCATTTAGGACTGACCAATTCAGACCTAGTAAACCCCTGAGGTTCTGGAATACAATTTGGTGAGGGGCTAGGAGAGAGTGAGAGAGGGCGAGAACAAGCAGTACTTGATTGCCTACAATTTGGGTATGTGGGTGCCTGAGCAATTAATTTGATTACATGGAAGTGACACTTGTACCTCCAAGCTGGTGAAGAGGTCATACCTGTACAACTTTCATATGCCAATTTGTGGGCATGACTGCTCCCCTACCACCGTATTAGAAGCTCTTTTGAGGATAGGACCCATCTTATCTGGTCTCCCCAAAGGATTTAATAACAAGCTTGGCCTTTGGAATCACACAACCCTTGATTTAAATCTCAACCCTGCCACTTCCCATTGTGTGGCCTTAGATATGTTATTTGATTGTGCTGGACTTGAGTGTCCTCACATCAGAATTTTAATTAAAAGGATTAAATGAGATTATTTTGCCCTGTACCTAGAAGGCACTCAATAAATGTTAGTTCCTTTCCCACTCAAAAATGTTGAATGGCCAGGCACACTAGGACTCCCCCATGCCACCCTTCCCCATTTAGCTTTTTTATTTCCCATGAGTCCTTCCTCTCCCCCACTCCTCTCATGGTGAATGCTCCAGAGACTTTCCCTGAGCCCTCCAGGTCTGCTTTCCCCAGGAGTTTCACTCCTCCTGTTTCCACCATGGTAGAAGGAGGAGTTGGAGAGGCAGAAAGGGGTCAGGGGCTTCAGGACTAAGAGAGAAAGAGGGGCTGGCATGCCCTGGGGAGGGGGGCTAGTGGTGCAGAGAGGAAGCCGAGTTACCAGAGCAAGTTAAATCCCCTTCATTCACTGATGAAACACATATTGACTGAATCTCACTAAGTCCCAAACACTATGCAAGAAGGATACAGCAGTGAGGAGAAACAAGGTCTCTAATCGTTGTAGACTTTTGGAATTTATATCAGTCATTAGTGTATTGTATGTGGGGGAAAGATGGGGAGAAGATGGTGTAGACAAAATATAGACAAACAAAATATAATATAGTGATAATGCAACAAGGAAAATAAAACTGCCTTACACTGGCTGATCAGAACCCACCCAACCAAACATCAATTTAGGTCAAGACCTGGATGACAAGGAGCTAGCCTTGCAAAGGTCCAGGGCAGGGTTGGACCACCTCCAGCACTACTGACATTTGGGGCCAGATCATTCTTTGTTGTGAGGCTGTCCTGTGCACTAGAGGATGTTTAGCAGCATCCCCGGCCTCTGCCTACAAGATGCCAGTTGCGCCCATCTTCCCAACTTGAAACAACCAAAAATATCTCCAGACATTGTCAAGTGTCTCCTGGGGAGCAGAATCACCTGAGTGAGAACCACTGGGCTAAGGCAAGGGCACTCCTGGCAGAAGGAACAAGGCCCCCAGCCAGCTTGGCATCACCAGTTCCAGCTGCCCCTCCCTCTGGGTGAACCTGTCAACTGTGACAACTGGCAACAGATCTTAGAGAGGAAAGGGGTAAACTAGAAAGTGGGAGTACTTCTTGCTTCAATGCTTCAGCCATAGTCTGCTCTTTTTTTCCATTCGCAACCTGACACTGGGGCCAGACAGTCTCAGGATACAGCAGGGCACACACTCAGGTGGGTACCACAGGTCTGGGCTCTGTGTCACTTCCCTGAAGAGGACCCCCTGCTGTCCACCAAAGTCAGAGAAGGGCCAGGCAGCCACATGCCTATCATTCAAGATCAGATTTTTAGCTGCTTTTAGCAGTTGTCTTTGTTAATTGGAAAAAATAAATGTAAACAACTCTACCTCGAATTTTTACCCTGTAAACTAACCATCTCTAAATATCATCAGCTTCCGAGAAATAGATTAATGAAATTAAAAGAGTCACAAAGAGAAACAACTGAGCCAATATCACTCAAACTCCCTAAGGACATTTTGATTACATTTTGAGAAATTCCCTCATTCTATTTCAGAGACAATAGACAACACTATATGGGACAGAACAGGGGGTCAGGCCAGAGTTCAGATAGCAGGGGTGCTGCTCAGGCAATGCAGGACACGTCTTTCTTTTTCATTATTTTGATTGTGATAAAAAACACATAAAATTTACCATCTTAGCCATTTCTCAGTGTACAGTTCAGTAGTGTTAAATATATTTACAGTTATGCAACAGATCTCCAGAACTTTTTCATTTTGCAAATCTGAAACCGCACCCATTAAACAAGAACTCCTCATTTTCCCCTCCCCCCAGCTCCTGGAAACCACCATGCTTTCTGTTTCTATGAATTTGACTCCTTTAGATACCTCCTATCAGTGGAATCACACAGTATTTGCCCTTTTGTGACTGGCTTACTTCACTTGGCATAATGCCCTCAAGGTGCACCCACATTGTAACATGTGGCAGAATTTTCTTCCTTTAAAAAAAAAAATTGTTCTGGATTGCCTTCTTTTTTAAGCCTGGGTAATATTCCATTGTACGGATATATCACATTTTGTTTATCCATTCACCTGTTGATGGACATTTGGGTTGCTTCCACCTCCTGGCTCTTGTCAATAGTATTGCTATGAACATGGCTGTGCGGATACACACACAATCTTTTTTTAGACATCTTTATTGAGATATAATTCACACACCATACAATTCACCCATTTAAAGTGTACAATAATTTTCCGTATGTTCACAGAGTTGTGCAACCATCACAATTTTAAAATATCTTCAACACCATAAAAAGAAACCCATTAGCAGTCACTCCTGCCCTGCCCCATGATGGTCAGTTTTATGTGTCAACTTGGCTAGACTATAGTCTCCAGGTGTTTAATCAAACATTAATCTAGGTGCTGCTGTGAAAGGTATTTTGTAGATGTGATTAAAGTCCACAATCAGCTGACTTTAATCTAAGTGGGCCTGATTCGATCAGGTGAAAGGCCTAAGAGCAGAACTGACGTTTTCCTGAAAAAGAAATTCCACTTGCAGATTGTGGCCTCAGCTCATGCCTGAGTTCCAGCCTGCCCTTCCTGACAGCCTGTCTCATGGATTCTGGACTTGTCTAGCTAACCCCTAAATCACCTAAGCCAATTCCTTACAACAAACCTCTCAATATCTATCTCCTTAGTTGTTTCTACTGTTTGGCTGTTATGAATAATGATGCTATGGACATCATTTGTGTACAGTTTTTATGTGGATCATGCTTTCATTTCTCTTGGGTATATACCTAGGAGTGGAATTTCTGGGTCATATGATAACTTTATTTATTTATTTATTTAAGATTTTATTTTTCCTTTTTCTCCCCAAAGCCCCCTGGTACAGTTGTATATATTTTTAGTTGTAGGTCTTTCTAGTTGTGGCATGTGGGACATCACCTCAGCATGGCTTGATGAGCGGTGTTAGGTCCACGCAGCCCAGGGTTTTGCAGGATCCAAACCTGCAAAACCCTGGGCTGCCAAAGCAGAGTGTGCAAACTTAACCACTTGGCCATGGGCCGGCCCCCCATAAAACTTTATGCTTAACATTTTGAGGAACTGCTGGACTGTCTTCTCCACATCCTGAATAACACTTGTTATTGTCTGTCTCTTTTATTATAGCCATCCTAGTAGATGTGAAGTCATATCTCATTGTGGTTTTCATTTGCATTGCCCTAACGATTAATAATGTTGAACATCTTTTCAGGTGTTCATTGGCCGTTTGTATATCTTCTTTGGAAAAATGTCTGTTCAAATCCTTTGCCTAGTTTTAATTATTTGTCTTTTTATTGTTGAGCTGTAGAAGTTCTTTATATATCGGGATACAATCTCTTATCAGATGCATGACTTGCAAATATTTCCTGCACTCAATGGATTGTCTTTTAATTTTCTTGATAGTACCGTTTATAGCACAAAAGTTTTTAAATTCTGAGGTAGTCCAATTTATTTATTCTGTCACTTGTGCTTTTGGTGTTTTATCTAAGAAACCATTGCCCAACTCAAGGTCACGATTTACTCCTTTACCAAGATTTAGTCCTATGTTGTCTTCTGAGAGTTCTAGTTTCAGCTCTTACATTTAGGTCTTCTAAAAGTCTTACCTCTTTGGTAGTGCTTTCCCAGGGAAATATTTACAGCACCACCAAAAAACAAACAATTAAACTATTGTGTTTGAAACAAAATGTGCAATGTGTGCTCTTTAGCATTCTGATCTAGGCTGAGAACAATATTTGAAATGAGCCAGTGCTCTCTCTGTAGGACAAATAAATGCTTTCCTAAGTACGTCACTTTTGAATGGAGTGCAGTTTATGACCTATTTACTTATGAACCAGCCCAAACAGCTTGCCTCCATAGCGTGAGGGAAGGAAGAAAGACTCTATTGTGAGAATCAGAAAAAAAATCCAATCACTAATTTGGTCTAAACAAGGGAGCTTAGAGTTTTCTGTGGCTTTCAAAAACTACTTTCTCTTTGCTTGAGGAAGATGAATAAAAACTGTTTTTTAATGTCTTGTGACCTGGAAATATTTAATGTAAATATAATAGTCCTTTTATTTATGTTTTTACTCTAAAGCTGAGAAGGTGGCATGGCATAATAAAAACAACTACCATCTCAATATACTGTTTCAGGGGGTCCCCAATATTGCCCATTCATTTGGCGATTCACTAAAATGACTTACAGGACTCAGCATATAGTTGTATTCATGGCTTAGGTTTATCACAGCAAAGGGTACATGATAAAACCAGGAAGGAAAAAAGACAGGCGGATTCTGGCAAAATCCATGCATAGGCTTCATAGGCTTTCTCCCTCCCAGCCTGGAGGAGACACATGGAGTATGTTCCTTTCCCCAGCAGAAAAAATGCAGCCACATGTGTGCAATGCTTCTGCCTAGGGAAGGTCATGAGAGACTCAGCACCCAAGGTTTTGCCTTGGGGCTGGTCACACAGGCAGCTTCTGCCTAGTAACGACCAAAATCCCCAATTCCCAGGAGGAAATCAGGTGTTCGCCATAAACTACATTATTTGCACAAACAATCTATGTGACTTGATAGAGCAGCGTCTAGTGCTCAGTCTTTATCAGCTTGGGGAACTTCTGAGAAGCTGAGTTTCCTAAGGGCCAACCTTGCAAGAAGGCCTTTCTAAAGACAGCAGTCTTGGGCCTGCTATGTTAATTCTCTTCTACGCAGAGGCCATGGCACTCACTCATGCTCTAAATTTGAAGTGTACATAAGGAAACACTCAAATTTGGTGTCTAGTAATATTCTGAATTTGTCAACATTTCAGTGAGTTGAAATTTATCATATCTATGAATAAAAAAATAAGTGATATATATATACAACAGTAAATATTATATGGTGGTATGTTTAAGCTCCTAAAAGATTTTTTTTTTTTTTGAGGAAGATTAGCCCTGAGCTAACATCTGGTGCAAATCCTCCTTTTTTTGCTGAGGAAGACTGGCCCTGAGCTAACATCCATGCACATCTTCCTCTACTTTCTATGTGGGATGCCTACCACAGCATGGCTTGCCAAGCGGTGCCATGTCTGCACCCAGGATCCGAACCGGCAAACCCCGGGCCGCCAAAGCGGAATGTGTGAACTTAACTGCTGTGCCACCGGGCTGGCCAAACTCCTAAAAGATTTTTAAAGGACCTTATTATGCAAATAGATATTAACTGTAAATTAAACATATCTATTCATTGAAGCAGGACCTGCAGGATCTCAACTTGTACTACTCTTAGCCAGACATTTAAATTCCTATTCATACTTGAAAGTAGTAAGACATTAAATCTTGTCTACATGCAATAACATTAAGGAATAAGAGGAATACATTGAGTGTGCCCCAAAAGCCCAACCCTGGGCTAACTCTTGCTGGATTTGCTGGGGACAGAAGGTGTTCGAAGGGGAAAACAGTGACCAAACAGAGAGAGCATGAGTTTGGTCCCAACACAGTAAAAGTAAAATCACTCACCCAAAGCCAACGTCCCCTGTTTTACCAGGCTTGTTTTCTCTGATTACTCTCCTTCCTTCTCTAAAAAAGTTAATGTACACAAAAAATGTAAAACCACTACCAAGGTACATTATGTTCATGTTTTAGACAAATATCCTTGGGTGCTTCTTTGCATGAGACCAATGTACAGAATCACTATCTATCAGATAGTTAATCTGTATGTTATGATGAGGCTACCGTGTAATTACTCTGTTTTGTTTACTTGCTTTGTTTTCACATCTGATTGTAAACTGTATTTTTCCTCCCTGCCCACCATAACAGAATATCTAGACCATGCATTCAATGGGGGCTTAATAAATCTAAGGGGGAAAAGTCATAGAGATGGAGGCCTTTAGAGAGTACTAGCTCATCCTCCTCTGTTTTTAGATTTGGAAGTCAGAAACATGAGAACACACGCTCTCAGGGTGGTGGCAATCGAACAAATCTAATGCCTATGGGTACCCTCAAAGGCTCAATTGAAACCAATGATAACGTAATTTTGAACTTTAAAGAATTCACTCAGCACACACTTTACAATGTATATGTCAGTGCATTAGGTCAGCACTGTGAGAATACTAAGAAAGAAAATACTTGTCCTGCCTTCAGGGAGATTACAGTCTACTAAAGATCAGGTGTGAACTAAGAAGGGTACAACATGCTTGAGGCCATAAGAAATCTAGAAAGTGATCTAGGAGTTCAGAGAGAAAAGGTTTTCATATCTGGACACTCAGTTCTTCAGAAATGTAAAAGTAATGGTGAATTCAATAGGTGTGCAAACAAGTTAAAAAGGTTTTACAATGGTGCAAGCTTTTCCCTAAATTTCACATTCTGCCTGGAAATGAGTAACAAGAACAGAAGGTGTCCCAAGAGGAAAACAGTAATTACATAAAGAAGTCTTTCAGTAATAAGTTAAGCGTCTTTAGGTCAGCAGGACCACAAAGAGCCAGTAATACAAAGTGAAGAGTAGAAAACAATGCCATGTTTGCTTAATAGGATAGAGAAGAGGTGTGGAAAGCAGACACATTTGCCTCTCCACCCTCACCAACAGGAGGTAAGTAGGGTACATGAAGCAGGGAAGGCCCTGGGAGCGCTATGGCCACTTCCGGTTCTGAAGAGCCTTAGCAAAGCTAACAATACACTAAGTAGTATCTATTTTTCTTCGCAGAAGCAACATGACTTCCAATCCTGGGGGACATGCCCCCAATGGATCGCAGCCTCCCTCTTGAGCAATGTTGTAACTGAGGGTGGCATTCCTGATTAAGGATTCAGAAAATGCATCAGAGATGACCCACAAAATGCCATAGATACACCATAACCTTCTAAAACTTTAAAAAATGGGACGAAATGTATCATATTGCATTCATTACAGGAAGGGCCCCATTGGACACATGGAACCAAAGTTTACAAAGTAAATATGGGACTTTTAATATTAACTTCCTTTCTTTTCTCAGAATTCATTTTTAAATGTTTATTTTTATTTGTGTCAATGTTATAGGGCACAGGGTTTCAAGAGTCAAACATTTCCACTAACTCTGTTGCGAAAAACAGGAGTCCCACTGTCTCCCTCTCCCCATCCTTTCCTTGTGTGCTAATGTCAACTTAAAAACCCCTTTCCTCCCGTCTTCCTGGGGTTTCAGGAGAAAGTAATGTATCTGTTCAGACACAATCATTACTTGAAGGCCATTTTCTCATAATTTAGAAGAGATATGGAAGATAAATTAGATGGTTGATATTTAAAAGCTGATATTTTCCCTGTAGTGAACAAGGCATTTAAAATCATTCCTCCAACTACACTCAAATTTGGGGTCACTACCAAATCCCAGTATTGTGTCATCTAAGCATTTGAAGGACTCACTATGACTTCACTTTTGAGTGAGGGGAACAGTCTTTGGATCCTGTATTTTTCTCCACCTTTGCCTTTGACTCTTCCGTCCACCTGTCCTCTACACTCCCAAGACAGGCCAATGCTGAAGGGAGAGTCTTCCAAGGTGTGCCCGAGAGGACAGAGTTTATGGACTGACTGTGTGAACACTGAAAGCCTGAAGTCTGCTTCACGAGTTGGAGGTGGGCAGGGAGAAGAGTCACTTTCTTAGCTATTCTTCTGCCTTCCAGAGTCACAGCTAAAGTCCAGCAACAAAGCTCCAGAGTTGATTAAGATGATAAAGACCCCTAAATGTGAAATACAGGTGACTCACCCAGCACTGCTAACTCAACAAAATGTAGAATTGTGAAATTATGAAAACGAACTTTTTCTCCATCCAGAAATTTCTTTGGTTGTCATTTCATAAACATAAATAAGCCTGAACTTTGGTCATGTCTGGAGTTTGACCTAATGGTACCTGCAGAACTATGTGCTGGCTAATTATTGACTTGAAATGTGAACCTACCAGAAGGGAAACAAAACATCAGACAGGAGGTGTACTGGGTGAAAACCAAAACCTCAAGCAAGCTTCTTTCAACTGGTGGTAAACAAAACCATTATTTTAAATATTTACCTTTAATTGAAATTAAGCCTCGGATGAGTTTAGTCCCATAAATATCCTGCTGGTCCCTTTGACAGTGGTTTTTGCATTAGACTGCGTGGGTGCATTGAATTAAAAAGTGAAAACTTTTACACTCAGAGTAAATCACTGAGCTTATTTAATAAGCATGAAAACTGCTGGTCACAAAGAGAAGTGTTTTTCTAATAAGGCTTTCTCAAAGGATAAGTGCAAACTGCATTCATTAAGACAGAACAATGAGGAGAACATAATCTCTGTCTTTTTGCTAAATTCAAGGATTCTGAATTTTATCTTTAAACTAACAAAAGTCAGTAATACTTACTACATGGCCTAATTTTAACTGCCATTGTTTTGCTGTTTAACCATAAGCAAGTCACATTTTTCCATCTGTATATGTGAACACAGGTATTTTGCCTGTACTTTGAGTTTTCATTAGGTCCTTTGGGTATAATGTCATTGATGCAGCAGGGAAGTGCTTTGCATGACATGGGCCACTCCCGGGCTGGGAGCCAGCACTGCACTTAGAACAAAAGCTGCCAACGCAGTGGCCCAGGTACCTGCTACTCCACTGCCCAGGTGGGCGGTCCCTTAGCTAGGCCCAGTTCTTCTGTCTACTACTATTGTTTGGATTGACACAGGTGATAAGGTCGATGAAGGCATTCTTTAGTGCCCCTAGTCCCTTTTTCTTCCACTGAAGCAAAACTGCTTTTA